>NC_064638.1:164194321-164497352 GCF_023864345.2 Schistocerca serialis cubense | reverse complement strand
ACGGCAACTACCAGAACTTAAATCACAGACAAAATTCAGATGATCAATATCGTCAAAATTTTCAGCAACAGGAAACACATTTTGGTAACAATAGACGTTTTCCACCACAACAGCATGAAAGTCAGCCGGTTGGAATACATAACCAACAATGTAATGCACAAGGTCAACCAGGCTTTAATGTTCCGCCGCGTGCGCATATAGTCCAAGATCCAACAAATAGTAACGTACGGCAGCAAGGAAACAACTACGTACAAAGAAGACAGTATTTCAATTCCTATCGTAATGCACCGTATAGGAATGACTATTACGACAGACGTAAAAACGATGAGCACAATTATCAGCGCACATATAACAACAGTCGGTCTCACCAACAGCAAAATCATACGCAAGAACATATTCTCATGAATGAACCCGACAGTAGGTATCATCCAGGGCGTAATACGTCTGGAAGAAGTAATAGGACAGTTCAGATAGTAGAAATGCCACAGAATCCTCCCAATAATAATAACACGTCAGATAGAATCTGACTAAATACTGCACAGGACGCATCTTCTAATAACACAAGCACTACCTTTGACACGCAAAATGTTGTTCACGAAAATGTAATTACTTTTGACGATATCAGAGACACTCTCTTGCAGGAAAGACCAGTTATTCAGAAAACCATTTCACATCCTGTTATCGAAATTAAGATTGGTTCATCGAAATTCTCAGCAGTAATTGATTCCGGCTCACCTATATCAGTAATAAATGAGGTGACTTTCAACGAGTGCAACAAAAAGAATACGTATCCGACATTACCATTAGGCAAAACAAAAGTGAAAGGAGCAGTACCGAGTAAAGGAGTAGACGTTAAATTACAGACGCATTTATCATTTTGTATTGCAAGTCATACCTTCCACTCAAATTTTTGGATTGTTCCTTTATTGACAACAGACGTAATTTTAGGTACGAATTTTCTGGTACAACACGACGCAGTCATTGATTTTCAGAATTCTTATTTAATGTTAAAGGATGAAAATATACAATTTGCTATAGAATTTCAGCACTCACTATCTGCGGAAGAGCAAACAATTAATCGCACGGAGGTCATTTCCACGTCGCGTGACATAGACTGTAATCCCACATTGTTCACGGACACGTACGTACACAACTATAATACTCCAGACGAAGTTGACTACGACGTAATGCAAATGATTTCCGATAAAGTTAGACAAAGCAGTGCAACTACAGACGACGAACGAACGCAATTACACAAAATTCTTTTACAGCAAGCTCCAGTTTTCGACAACATTCCTGGTACTATGTCCGGTTTTATGTATGAATTTCAAGTCAAACAGTACGATACATTTAAAGCAAAGCATTATCCTATTCCATATATCCACAGAGAACAGGTTAAAAAAGAATTGCAGGATATGCTTGACCAAGGAATTATTGAACCGGCAGTTAGTCCGTACATAAACCCGTTGCATATTGTTAAGAAAAAAGATGGCTCACTTCGCCTTGTACTTGATTCACGTCACATTAATGACATTATTATTAACGAAACAGATCGACCACAGACACTAGAGGAACTTTTACAGAAATTTCATGGTACAGCTATTTATTCTACACTAGATTTGAAATCGGGATTTTGGCAAATTCAACTTCATCCGAATTGCAGAAAATACACAGCATTTCTTTGTTTTGGCGACTGTTATCAATTTTGCAAATTACCGTTCGGCTTAACTATTTCTTCTGCAGATTTTATTCGCGGTTTGAACACAATACTTCCGACAGAACTTAAGGACAGAATTACGACGTATGTAGACGACATTCTTATCGCAGAAGCTAACTGGTCTGAACACAATCTGATTCTTGAACAACTGTTACAAACCTTTCATGCACAAGGACTTACAGTTAATCTTAGTAAATCGCACTTTGGCAAAACTTCTATAAAATTTCTTGGACACGTAATTTCAGCAGAAGGCATTGGACCTGATCCGGAAAAAACTTCAAGCTCTACGTGACATTACTGTTCCTACGACGAAGAAGCAATTACGCAGTTTTTTGGGCTTAATTAACTTTTTTCGTAAATTTATTCACCATTCTGCTTTAGACACGCCTAGACTATGCCAATTAACGGGTAAAAACACTATTTGGTCTTGGGATAAGCAAGCACATTCTGAATTCATGAACCTGAAACATGCTCTGTTGAATGCTCCACTTTTATCGCACCCCGATCTTACTAGAAATTTTTCCATAGCCACCGACAGTTCTAACACCGCTTTAGGCGTACATATTTTCCAGGAAATTGAAGAAGATGGTTCAACAGTTATTAAAAACATCGCATTTGCAAGCCGCATTTTGTCACCTGCTGAACGAAATTATTCTGTTACAGAACTTGAAACATTATGTGTTGTATGGGCTTTTACGAGATTTAGGCATTTTCTTTACGGCAGACATACCACCGTCTACACAGACCACAGAGCAATACAATTTTTACTTTCGGCTAAGTTCACTCACGACAGATTAAGCAGATGGAAACTTTATTTGCAAGAATTTAATTTTACGATTGTTCACATTCCCGGCACACAAAATGTTATAGCAGACGCACTATCGCGTTCTCTCGGCAACAATCAGCAAGACGTAGCAACCAACTTCTGCAAAACAAATTTCAGTGTCATGTACATTCAGCAAGTCGCATTTGAAAACTTTATTTCATCGTCATTACAGGACATAGCAAAGGAGCAAAATAAAGACAATGTGTGGAAAGAAATTAAACACCTTTGGCATGATAGGAAAAATGTTACGATTAGGAACCACTACACTGTACGCAATGACATTCTGTTTCGCCGCTCTCATCCTGACAGCAACAATTGGTTATTATGCATTCCTGACGAACTGGTTAACAAATTAATCTGGTACACTCATTTAAGTTACGCACATTACGGAGCACGAAAATGTTTTCTTATACTGAGACAGAACTCTTATTTTACCAACATGGAGAAACGTATACGACGAGTTTTAGCGTCTTGTAAAATTTGCCAGAAAGCTAAATCAGACGCCACTTCACATATTCCTCCATTATATCCCATTATACCTGTTAAATTAAGACACATGGCCGCAGTAGATATTTTTGGTCCGATTCCGAGAACTAACAGAGGTTTTTGCTACATCTTTGTCGCTGTTGAGCTCACTTCAAAATTTGTTACTTTCACTCCGTTACGTAAAGCTACTGCTAAAACTGTTTCGAAAACATTTGTAAAACATTTTCTATTTCATGTAGGGCATGTGATGAAAGTAATTTCTGACAATGGATCACAATTTCGTAGTAGCGTATGGACACGCATGTTACGAGCCAGAAACATTTCTCCGATTTATATATCCAAGTACCACGCTTCTTCGAACCCCTGTGAAAGATTAATTAAAGAAATTGGTAAGCTGTGCCGAATATACTGCCACAAAAGACATATTGATTGGGATACACACATACTCTCATTCCAAGATGTAATTAATTCCATTCCAAATGAATCCACTATGCTATCTCCGTCTATTATACTGAAAAACGTTGAACCACCAAACAAAATTAAAGAATTAGTAAACTTCCCTAAATGTCGTCGACTAAGACACCACGAAATAATTGACATTGCGCTGCACAACATCAAACGTGCCGCAGAGCGCCGGAGAAGACGGCAAAAACAGGTTTGTAGACGCCGAGACTTTCACCTTGGACAGAAAATATTAGTACGTACACATTATTTATCCAGTAAATTAAAAGGTAAGTGCAGTAAATTTGAACTTCTATACGCAGGTCCATATCGGATTCGCAGCATCCCTCACCCCAATGTTGTACACGTCGAAACTTTGAGAACTAGAAAATCGAAAGGCAACCACCATATCTCAAACATTAAACCGTTTATTGAATGAAGACACTTTATGATTCAACACACTATGATGTCATTTATTAATGCAATTATTTCACTTGACTAATTACTGATGATTATCGCATTTTTTCTTGGCAAGTGCCCGGCAAGGTAAGGTTAGCAGGTCGCTTTTCTTGTCGTTACACATCAGACCGTGCACTTTTTCCACTTTTTTGTGTATATGATTGTACTCCAGTTTTGTTTGTATGCACTGTGAAATAGTTAAGATATAACACACACCAGTTGACTTTGACATTTTTTTGCCTTATGACATCTCAACATCGTGACTGTTTTACATTTTGCTGCTGCATTGTATTATTCTGTGTACATTTTTGCATCTGAACACTGTCAATGTCTTTGACATATTACGTTTTCTGTCATGTTATGCTGTATGGTTAATTATGTCACCATAAACCAGTCATTATTTAATGGGGATATGATTTAAATGTAAGACATTAATCTCTGTTCATCAATTTCAGTAAGAAATGGTGCGTGTAAGAAATAAATTCAACAGAAATGGGAATTTCACCTACGGAATAAACGATAGAAGATGCAATAACTTTATGAGGAAGAGTAAATGGATCAGGATTAACAAGCATTAACAAGAATATACTATACTCATCGTAGAATAGCAGTCTTAGCTAATTTTTTCTTTCAGAATACAAGGTGATTGATGCAGGCTGTCAGACTGAACTACACATCTTAGTTTTAGTGATGAAATATGCTAGAGATAAGGAATAGTTGTATAATGAGTAATGAAGTGATTTTTTGCAGATGATAATGAATGCTGATGAATAATGATGAAGGATATGGTATTATGAATAATGAAGTTTTTATTTACAGGTGATGATAATAATGAAGTTATGATAATATGGATAATGAAGTGATTGATAATGAAGTTTTTTCTTTACAGATGAGGATAATGTTGGAGTTTTATATTTATGCTATGTAGTTATTTAAGTATTTGTTGCAGTTTGTTTTGACAGCAGGTGTTATATTGCATAGTAGGATGACGGAAAGTTTTGGAAAGGACAGCTATGGAACACATTTTATACACATTTCACTACCTGTTAATTCGAAGTTCACTACTTTTCAGCATAGTGTGCGTTTCTTCTTTCAGATCAATAATCCATTTTGTATTTTTTCCAGGAGATGCTTGTCATGATACTTACTAAACCTGTTACTTATTATACCTGTTCTAGTACTTGCATTTTTATTTTTTTTACCCATTTGTGTCTATCATTTATAAATGTAATCACATATACTGCCTTGTTACATAACCTTGATACAGCTGACTCATGACGAATGACGTTACCTATCCTCATTTGCAGCAATAGGTCAAAAGCAAAAAGTGTTATGCCTCAGCAATTAATTATCGATCCCAACGCAATGCATTGCTAACAAAAAAAAAAAAATGTATTAACAGTCCCAAATAGTGATACCAGTTTGAGAAAATTCTGAATAATACTGATTAGCTCTGAATAGTATGTCACTTGAGTAATGACTTCTTAATGAGACAACAAAAAAACACATATATATATAATAATGCTTAGTAACTGGCTAGTAATTGCCACTGTTATTGTAATGAGACTACTTATAATCCCTATGATTATTAATGCTATGACTATAATTAACTGATTTTTAATAATGACTTCGTAATGATCTGAATAATACTGAATGAGGAACAATGCTTAATACTATTCGATACCTGATGGCCACTGAGTGCCAATAATTAGTGTCACTTAATGAATTGTTATTAACTATGCCATTAATTAGCTCTTGTTTTCAATGTTCATACTTTGTAATTGGAAATGAATGTGACTGTTTAATAATGCTTTGTAATTAGGAAAAAGCTAATGATTATTACTATTGAAATGACAAATGATTAATTAATTATGCCATACTTTGTAACTGGAAAAGAATGCGATTGTTTCATAATGCTTTGTAATTAGGAGAAGGTTAATTGGAAATGAATGTGACTGTTTAATAATGCTTTGTAATTAGGAAAAAGCTAATGATTATTACTATTGAAATGACAAATGATTAATTAACTATGCCATACTTTGTAACTGGAAAAGAATGCGATTGTTTCATGATGCTTTATAATTAGGAGAAGGTTAATGATTAATACTATATTGGAATGACAAATGATTAATTAACTATGCTATACTTTGTAACTGGAAAAGAATGCGATTATTTAATAATGCTTTGTAACTAGGGAAAGAAGATTACTGATTCTATGTAAAACAATTAATGAACATTTTTCTGTAATACTACATACATGGTACAGAAATGTTCAATAACTGGGCTATGAATGCCGCAAACTACTGCTGTAATTGACAATATTATGTGACTTAATGTCCTTCACCTCATGAGCTAACTACCCTGAATTACTGCGATGTCCATTTGTCCTGTTTATCCTAGTGATCATGGAGCACTATCTTTGGTTTTGCACTAATTCTACGTTGGTGTGCCTTGTAAGAGCATGGTGTTGACACGACATGCTGTCCACCACCGTGAGCGATGAAGACGTTATTATGGTCCCACTGTTTGGTGTACCTAATATACTGCCAAAATAAAAAAAAATGGAATATTACTACGACAGTTCAGTGTCTTGGCTACGCTGATAAATTCTGAGGGGAAAAGAACTTCAAGTTGTGTCACTTGGTGTTGTACTTCTGTGGAAAGATATGGACTTTCAAAACAGCTGTGTGCAATCTAAAGTGCTACAACCATGATGCAATCCTTCCCTTTCCTATCCTAATTCTTGTCACATAGTGAAAATCATTTTTGCTAACATTATTTATGTTCATGGCTATACATTTTTTCAATTCGCTAAACTCCAGTGCGAGTACACTTATGTCACTGGTCGACATGATTTTTTTTTTTTTGCTATTATGTTTATTTATTGCCAAAATGCTAAAGACATTTTTTTTTGATTTGTTCTGAAGTACAGTATATGTGCACTTTTGTCTTTTATATTGTATATACATTTTTTATTTTCTGAACTACAGTGCATGTGCACTTCTGTTAGGTGTTAATATGTTTTCTACTGAACTTCAGTCCCTGTACACTTTTCTTATTTTTCAATATGATTTCTACTATTCTGTATATTCAATACTTTAATGCGTATGCACTTATGTCATTTGTTACTAATTGTACATACATTTCATCAATTACTGATATGTTCTCAACTGCAGTGCATGTGCACTCATGTCACTTGTCAACATAATATTTTGCCAGTCTGTTTATTTGTTCTGAATATGCTAAAGAATTTTTTTTCAGTGCCTGTGCACTTTGTTATCTGTCAAATAATTTGTATATACATTTTTCTGATTTGCTACTATGTTTTGTACTCACATTTTGTCTTTGTCTGATATATTTTGTACTTACTGCGTGTGCACAACATTTAAATATTCTGTCAGTTGTAGAATTTTGTTAATTAAAGAAAAATTTTGCCGCGCTTGGCAAGTCCAAATGACTCACCATCGCTGCCAAATTTTTGCCCCCCCAGTGGAGGGTTATGAAACACGTATGTAACATAGCAGCGATGGCGAGGCATTGTAGCATCTGTGACCAGAGAGTATGCACTTGACCGCGCGAGTGTTGCGAGCGGTTCTCAGTCTGTCAGTCAGTCGTTGCGAGTCTGTAGCTCTGTCTAGTTGGGTAGAGTACTCTGTCAGTCAGTCGTTACGAGTCTGTAGCTCTGTCTAGTTGAGGGCAGTACTCTGTCAGTAGTCGTCGCGTGCTGTACGCTAGTAGTCGTCATGCAGAGCGGTCGGTCAGTGGTAGCAGTCCAGTGGGATTGCGTGATGTGGTCTGGCGACAACACTGGTCAAGATGCTGAATGAGGTATATTGTTAATTAAGATAATCATCGGATAATGTAAAGTTTAACTATTGTAACTAATTTTCAACAAGTGCCCCCAATAATAACTTTGATTTCAAAAGCAATTTTACATAAAATTTTCATTTAATTGAAGTAACTATTTCGTTCCACTTCCCCTAAACAAAAGTTTCAGTTTTCAATTAGATTACAAAAAAAAAAGGGAATATTATTATTTGCAATGCAGTTCCTCCAAGCGGTGCGCAACAACAAAAGCAGAAATTTGACTAGGTGTTGCAATGAGGTAAGAATTTAATTTTGATTTTTTTGCACAGGGCCAAAGACCGATATTCCGGTTTAATTGAATAATCATTATCACTGAATGGACTTTCATTATTTTAGTGGGAGCTTACACCAGAGTCAGATTGCGATTCTCACTTTTATTGTCATTAAATTTAATTGCAGGGAGGTTACGTTTGGCTCCCATTTCTGTTAAATATTGTCATACAAACTTTTTGTGGGGAGGTTACAATGCTCATGTGTGAAGTTGATGTTTCAAAAGTTATTCTGACCTTTTATGTATGTACTTATGTCATAATTCCTGTAACACTGATATATATGTTATTTCGATTCTTTTGTAAAGCCTGTATTACTATAAATGTTATCTGTATTGTTATGTTCTTTAATGATATATTTTGTACCTTTGTATTCTAATGTTATAAAATTGTAATTGACACCAGTTCATCAAATTAAGTAACTTGTAAGTTCCATTTCACTGCACACGTTTCTGTTGGTCATAGTATATGGACAATATGTGAGAAGTAGGGACTGTTAGTGTTTGCACACGTGTTAATAATTTAGCAAGGGACTGGATAACAGCATTGCTGGTTCTGAGGACAATTCCAAAAATTTTTAGTGCACAAGTGGTGGCCGTCTCTACAAGGACTACAGTGGGTCTGCACCTTTGATGACCCACCAGTACCATTATTTCTACAAGGACTGCAGTGGGTCTGCACCTTTCATGACCCACCAATACCATTATTTCTACAAGGACTGCAGTGGGTCTGCACCTTTCATGACCCACCAATACCATTATTTCTACAAGGACTGCAGTGGGTCTGCACCTCTGGTGGCCCACCAATACCATACTCTCTACCAGGACTACAGTGGGTCTGCTCTGTGATGACCTACCTACCAATATTCTTCAAAACGTCGAATGACTCTGCTGTGGGTTTGCTCTGTTGTGGCCCATTACCTGTCAGCATGTCAAGAGTCAGCACTGTCTTTCCGTTGGAAGGACAACACTACTTCTTCAAGACTGCATGGAAATCCACTACTTCCATGTGCATTCTCTTTTACTGCTCAGACTTTGAGAAAAACACTGCTATTTTACTGTGATGAACGATCAGGACTGTCTTTATAGACTGTGAAAAAATTTTAGCTTTTGACCAACATTGTATCAATAAGTGTGTGCCTTTGATTTCTTTGTTATTGTAATTATGAAAAATTTTATTAAATCATTATTGGCCACTGCCCAAAACAATTTGTAAAATTTTTGTTGGGAGCATGGGGGCTATGTAAGTAGGCTGTTTAGGTTTTCTTATTGGTAACGCCACGTAGCGCTCTGTATGAAAATCACTGGCTGTGCTGTGTGCGGTCTGTGGCTGCTTTGCATTGTTGTAATACTCGCCATTGTAGCGTTGGGCAGCTGGATGTGAACAGCGCGTAGCGTTGCGCAGTTGGAGGTGAGCCGCCAGCAGTGGTGGATGTGGGGAGAGAAATGGCGGAGTTTTGAAATTTGTAAGACTGGATGTCATGAACTGCTATGTATATTATGATTTTTCAACACTATTAAGGTAAATACATTGTTTGTTCTCTATTAAAATCTTTCATTTGCTAACTATGTCTATCAGTAGTTAGTGCCTTCCGTAGTTTGAATCTTTTATTTAGCTGGCAGTAGTGGCGTTCGCTGTATTGCAGTAGTTCGAGTAATGAAGATTTTTGTGAGGTAAGTAATTTGTGAAAGGTATAGGTTAATATTAGTCAGGGCCATTCTTTTGTAGGGACTATTGAAAGTCAGATTGCGTTGCGCTAAAAATATTGTGTGTCAGTTTAAGCACAGTCTTGTATAATTGTTCAAAGGGGACGTTTGAACTGGACAGTGCAGAATGAGAGGTCCAAATGGGAATACTGTAGGTGTGCGTGGAGTGTGTGTGTGTGTGTGTGTGTGTGTGTGTGTGTGTGTGTGTGTGGTTTCAGCCAATGGTTTTTTAACGTCACTGCATGGCTCTTGCTGAGGGTATACATTTTATGTATCCCCACAGCTGTAGGAGATACAGGGTAGAGATTAATATTTTTAAATGGAACCGATTACATTTTATTCAAGCATACACTTGATGTTCCCAAGAGCTATTCAAAAATTTATCACACTGTACTTTTTAAGTTCAGTACTGTTGGAGAACGTAATGATTATTATGTCCATCTGTACATGCCTGTACTGGAATTTGTTGTAGGCGGGCGAAATTCTGTTCAGGTACAACTACTGTACAGCAGATGATTCCTTGACAAACCATCGCCTTCTAACTGTATCTTTGGTCGTCTCATCTCTCGTCTGTGTGAAACGGGAAGTTTAAATGCAAAACCTTGAGATCGTCGTAGAAAAGGAACAGACGAAGCTGCTGAGGCCGCTGTGCTCACTCCCGTAGCCGTGAATCTTCAAGTCAGCAAAAGACGAATTCATCATGAAATTGGTGTCTCTGAAACAAGTGGAGATCGCATTCTCCAATATCTTAAATTCCATCCGTACCATTTTCTTTTACTCGAAGAACTTTATGGAAATGACTTCAACAATAGGGTTCAGTTTTGCCAGTGGGCTCAGAAACACCTTCTGACTGATCGTAATTTCTTCTTCGGTGTTCTTTTTACCGACGAGGCGTCGTCCTCCAGCAAAGGAGTAGTCGATATAAGAAATATGCATTAATGGTCCATCAGCAATGCACGATGTCAACTTTCGCGGAACGTTAACGTTTTATGCGGAATTACTGGAGATTTAATTATCAGGCCTGTTTTTGTAGATTCAAACCATAATGGCAGAAAATAGGCCCAATTTTTAAGACAATCTCATCCCGTTCTCTTGGACATGTTCATGTGGTATCAGCATGATGTATGCCCCGTAGATAACGCCTTACGAGCATGGCGAGTTCTGGACCGTAAATAACCTGGTATGTGTATTGGACGCGATGGACCAGTTATTCGGCGTGCCCAATCTCAGGACCTTACACTGCTGGATTTTTTTTTCTTTGGCAAGCAGTCAAGGATGCTATCTACCAAAAAGTTTCAAGAATACCATAGGACATGCAGAAATGCATTATTGATGCTTGTACAGCGAAGACAGAGGAGCCGGCCGGTGTGGCCGTGCGGTTCTAGGGGCTTCAGTCTGGAACCGCGTGACCGCTACCGTCGCAGGTTCGAATCCTACCTCGGGTATGGGTGTGTGTGATGTCCTTAGGTTAGCTAGGTATAAGTAGTTCTAAGTTCTAGGGCACTGATGACCACAGATGTTAAGTCCCATAGTGCTTAGAGCCATTTTGAACACAGAGGAAGTAATAGCACGAATGCAAATGGTCACCATTTTGAGCAACTGATGTAAAAATTTCGTGTTTCATGTAGTGGTAGAATCACAGTAAAGGTTACTACAAATGACGGTTCGAACACTGGACTCGCATTCGGGAGGACGACGGTTCAATCCCGAGTCCGGCCATCCCGATTTAGGTTTTCCGTGATTTCCCTAAATCGCTCCAGGAAAATGCCGGGATGGTTCCTTTGAAAGGGCACAGCCGACTTCATTCTCTAACTCTCTGAGACCGATGATCTCGCTGTCTGGTCTCCGCCCCCCAAACTACAAATGGCGATGTTACTTCTGCATTGTCGTAAGCACTGTAATACAGTACTGTGCAGTAACAATGTCCAGTTACTGTACAGTGCAGTACTACTGCATTCAAAGTTTATTGGTAATTTGTAAAACGTTCAAACGCCCCTTGAAGAGGTTAAGTGATGCAGTTACTCAGGGAAGTTACGTACGAGTATTATTTGTCATTTCCATAGCTACTTGTTTCTTGGATAAAATGGCACAGTGTGATGAGTTTTTGAACAGCTCTCGGAGAGCTTCTGGAATTGAGTGCAGACAGTTCCATTAAAAAAATTTAACCTCTACCCCATATCTCTTACATCTGTGGGGATACATAAAAAGTACATCCTCAGCAAGAGCTACCCGATATTGTTAACTCGTAAAAAGCATACGTTGAAAATTTTCCATTAAATGCATCAGAAAAAAATTATTTGGAGTGAGCGAGATAAATACTTTTTTATTTGAATGTGCTGTATATTTTGGATTTTCCAAAAGGAGCTGTGAGCTCCACTGTGCTCAAACGCTCCTGGTTACATGTCACGCACAGACACTAAGTTATTGAGGGTAAGAATAATGAAAGAGAGGACGGACTATTTACCCTGCGTGCGAGTTGGTTCGTCAACGCTCCGATCACTCGCTCGTACCATCAAGGAAATTGGTTTTAAATATCCACGAGGGTCAGAGCCACGGCCTTCGGCCGGACTGACAGCGCCTGCCTGGCTAATAGCACGGCCGTCGGAAAGGCGAGACGCGCCACGTAGGAGCCTGGTGTTTCAGGGAGCGGCGCGGACAAAACGCTGAGGATTTATTCAGGGTGCGAGAGTGGTTCGCCATGCTGGGGTCGGCGCGCGCTGATCAGCCAGCTGCCTCTGTCGCACCATTAGCCAGCGGCCCCCGTCGTTGCCTGGCCGGCTACTGTGCGCCAGAGAGGCGCGCTGACGGACAGTGAGCGACGGCCAATCCGCCACACCGCCCTCATCCCCTCCAGGGTGGTCACGCACCTCGTCGATTATCTTCTGCACCCGGCGGCCCTCTTCGCGGCCCGCTTTGTCAGCGACTCGCACTCCGCCTGTGAGGATCAGCGATGCTGTTATATCCCTGCAACTGCAGCAGCTCGGCATGTAACTCTCAATAATAATAATAAAAATAATTAGCGAATGGTATTGGTGGCCGGGAAACCCCTCGCGGGGCGGTTCGGCCACCGCTCCACAAGTTCTTTCACGCCACTACGGCCACTTGCGAGTGGATGAAATGATGATGAAAGACACACAACTCCCACTCATCTCGAGGCAGAGAAAATCCCTGACCCCGCCGGGAGTTGAACCCGGGACCCCGTGTGCGGGAAGCGAGAACGCTACCACAAGACCACGAGCCGCGGACAGTCTCAAGATATAAACTGGAGACAATTCAAACTGCTGATAAACAAATACAGTTCGGAAGTGAAATCTTTGGCGAATTTAAAGTGGGAATTCAGAGGAGTTTTCGAGGAAGAGTACACCACACAAAAATATTAGGTTGGCGCATAAGTTCTTAGCGTTTTCGTTTTACATGTTCGTATCACGGTTGCTATCCCTTTATACTTTGAAGCGCCAAAGAAACTGACACAGGCATGCGTATTCAAATACAGAGATATGTAAACAGGCAGAATACGGCGCTGCGGTCGGCAACACTTGTGTAAGACGACAAGTGTCTGGCGCAGTTGTTAGATCGGTTACTGCTGCTGCAATGGCAGGTTATCAAGGTTTAAGTTCGTCTGAAATTGGTGTTACAGTCGGCGGGACACAGCATCTGCGAGATTAGATGAAGTGGGCATATTCCCGTACTACCATTTCACGTGAGCATCAGGAATCCGGTAAAACGTCAAATCTCCGATGTCGCTGCGGCCCGAAAAAGATTCTGCAAGGACGGGACCAACGACGACTGAAGAAAATCATTCAACGTGACAGAAGTGCACCCCTTCCACAAATTGCTGCAGATATCAATGCTGGGCCATCAACAAGTGTCAGCGTGCGAGCCATTCAACGAAACATCATGGATAAGGGCTTTCGGAACGTAAGGCCCACTCGTGTTCCCTTGATGACTGCACGACACAAAGTTTTACGCCTCGCTTGGGCCCCGTCAACACCGACATTGGACTGTTGATGACTGAAAACATGTTGTCTGCTCGGACAAGCCTCGTTTCGAATTGTATCTAGCAGATGGACGTGTACGGGTATGGAGACAAACTCATGAATCCATGGCCGCTGCATGTAAGCAGGGGACTGTTCAAGATTGTGGAGGCTCTGTAATGGTGTCGAGCGTGTGCAGTTGGAGTGATATGGGACCCCTGATACGTCTAGATACGACTCAGATAGGTGACAGGTACGTAAGCATCCTGTATGATCACCTCCATCCTTTCACGTCCATTGCGCATTCCGACGTATTTGGGAAGTTCCAGCAGGACAATGCTACACCCCACACGTCCAGAAGTGGAACAGAATGGCTACAGGAACACTCGTCTGAGTTTAAACACTTCCGCTGGCCAGATATGAACATTACTGAGCAAATCTGGGATGCCTTGAAACTAGCTCTTCAGAAGACATCTCCATCACCTCGTGCTCTTACGGATGCATAGACAGCCCTGCACGACCCATGATGGCCGGCCGCGGTGGCCGTGCGGTTCTAGGCACTTCAGTCCGGAACCGCGTGACTGCTACGATAGCAGGTTCGAATCCTGCCCGGGCATGGATGTGTGTGATGTCCTTAGGTTAGTTAGGTTTAAGTAGTTCTAAGTTCTAGGGGACTGATGACCTCATATGTTGAGTCCCATAGTGCTCAGAGCCATTTGAACAATTTGATTCATGATGTCAGTTTCCTTCAGCACTACTTCAGACATTAGTCGAGAGCATGTCACACCTTGTTGCGGCACACTGCGTGCTCGCGAGGGCCCTACGCGATATTAGGCAGGTGTACCAGTTCTTTGGCTCTTCAGTGTACATCGATTGTCATTTTCTGTTTGTAGTTCGCTGTCACTATTTGAGTTTACGTATTTCCATTTTGTCATTTGGAGGTAGTGAGTGGAGCTATGGACACTAGAAAATGTAGTGCCAACTGGAGAAATCGGTACATTTCCGACATATTCTTCTGTTTGTGTTCAATAGAGGGGCGACAGCAGCGAAGGCAGCCAGAAACATTTGCGCCGTGTGTGGGGATAATGCGCAGCAAAGAAATGGTTTTCTCGTTTTAACGAGGAAGGCCGTTGCAATTCGGCCGAAACGTCAGTTTTAGTTTATTATTGTGGTTAGTTTTTAGCAATGACGTGGCATAATACCCAGAAGAATTTTAATCACTATGACACCGGCCGCGGAAGCCTACGTTCTTATATTGACGAAGATTGCTTAAACCATTAACCCACAAAGTTCCACAGCAGTGTGCTCGACAACTGGCAAAGGTGATAAACTGTGATCATTCCGCCACCGTGAGACATTTGCGTGCTATGGTGAAGGTTCAAAAGTCAGGTGTATGAGTACCGCATGCAGTAAGGCAATATCTCAAAACTCAGCGGGTGGCAGTATGTGCGTCTGTACTTCCTCGATAGCAACTTCCTCCTGGACAACAAAGACCATTCCTATCCCGTATCGTTACTGGTGATGATAAATAGTTTCTTTATGGCAATATAACGATAAAAAAGTAATGGTTGAGCCAAAACAAAGCAGTAATTCCCCATACAAATATCTACGGAAGTCCACAAAACATAATTTTATATATCTGGTGGAACAGTGATGTTGTAGTGTACAACGAATTGCTTCCCCGAGGAGTAATTGTCACTGCTGACTTTTATTGTCAACAATGGAGGCGTCTTACAGACGCAGTCCAAGAAGAACTACCAGGAAGACTGCATGAAATGATGCTACTCCAATAACGCCCCCCCTTTCCCCCCCAAATTTTGCTACACTGACGAAAAACAATATACAGTAGTTGAGTTGGGGAGTCATTCCGCATCTACCTTATTCACCGCCGGCCGCTGTGGCCGAGCGGTTCTAGGCGCTTCAGTCCGGAACCACACGGCTGCTACGGTCGCAGGTTCGAATCCTGCATTGGGCATGGATGTGTGTGATGTCCTTAGGTTAGTTAGGTTTAGATAGTTCTAAGTGTAGGAGACTGATGACCTCAGATGTTAAGTCCCATAGTTCTTGGAGCCATATGAACCATTTGAACCTTATTCACCTGATTTTGTGGTCCCAGATTCTTACGTTTTCCGCTCTCTAACGAACAACCTTAAAGGAACTTCCTTTCCGAATGAGAATGCGCGTCGAACATGGCTCAACGAGTTTCTCGCCTCAAAACCAATTGATTTCTACAATCGTGGAATCGAAAAATTTCCCCAGCGTTGGCACACTGTTGCAAATAATGAAGCAGAATATATTATTGATTGCTAAAATGTCTGTTACGTGTATCTGCTGTGTTTATTAGACTTAGGGAAAAACTCTACAATCTTATGCACTGACACAGTAACTATTCTTCCTTGTAGATAATACCATATAATACGGTGTATCACAACTTCCAAGTCGTTAATAAGCTCAATTCGTTCAAATGGCTCTGAGCACTATGGGACTTAACATCTGTGGTCATCAGTCCCCTAGAACGTAGAACTACTTAAACCTAACTAACCTAAGGACATCACACACATCCATGCCCGAGGCAGGATTCGAACCTGCGACCGGAGCGGTCAAGCGGTTCCAGACTGAAGCGCCTAGAACCGCACGGCCACACCAGCCGGCCACCTCAACTCGGCAAGGAATGAATTCTACAAGTTTCTTCACTTATTCCATATGAAATGGAAGCCATTAAGTCAGAATTCAGAATAGTTGTGGAGATGAGAACACTACACAAAAAATTGTGACCCCCTGGACAGACAGTAACTGAAATTCGGCGAGAATGGCACTCCACAAGTTTGTTCAGGTGCGCCTTATCCAGTGGGAGACACTTTTATGATTAGATTCCATAAATCTACCACACTGCTTCTATTTTGATATGTTTTACCTGAAACTCCGAATAATACTAAACATTTTCTATCGTATTAAGGTTGGGTGATTAAACGAGCCACTCGAAGCGCCGTAAGGTGCCTAAATGTTATAGTAAAACCAGGAACGTATGCGTGCTGCTACAACCATCTTGATAGATGAGGGTGGCCACGGCTTACTCATCATGGAGAGAGGGTAAATGAGAGGGTAACATTTGGTCAACAGTAGCCTGACCGACTGAGGCCAAGTCATGGTACAAAAAGCCACCAATACACCATTCCAAAAACATCACAGAACGAAATGTGACCCTAGTCGCCGGCCGGAGTGGCCGAGAGGTCCTAGGCGTTACAGTCTGGAACCGCGCGACCGCTACGGTCGCAGGTTCGAATCCTGCCTCGGGCATGGATGTGTGTGATGTGGTGTCACCGCCAGACACCACACTTGCTAGGTGGTAGCTTAAATCGGCCACGGTCCATTTAGTACATGTCGGACCCGCGTGTCGCCACTGTGATCGCAGACCTAGCGCCACCACAAGGCAGGTCTCGAGATACGGACGAGCACTCGCCCCAGTTGTACGGACGACATTGCTAGCGACAATACGGACGAAGCCTTCCTCTCATTTGCCGAGAGTCAGTTAGAATAGCCTTCTGCTAAGTCCATGGCTACGACCTAGCAAGGCGCCAATTGTAACAGTGCATGTATCTTACGAGTCTCATTTGTATAGTCCAGAGAGATGTATCACAAGGAGTCATTAAAGCTAAGTATAAAGCAGCTACGTACTTTTCTTGCTACCATTCAATAGTTATCCTGTTCCAGAATTCACGCCCGTCTGCGTTAGATAGCGTGCCTATCGGCCCCCTCAAAATAACACTGTGTCGGCGCTTCTATCGACACATCATGTGATATCCTTAGATTAGTTAGGTTTAAGTAGTTCTAAGTTCTGAGGGACTGATGACCACTGCAGTTAAGTTCCATAGCGCTCAGAGAAATTTGAACCTTTTGTTTTTTACCCTAGTCCAAATGTCCACTGTCTGCTGTTCCTCTCACAGTGTTCGCTCGAAACTTACACTGTCCAGTTGCATTAACGAGATCACCTGTCAAAAACCTGAGCAACCAGAATTTTCAGTGCGGACACGAGTGATACACGTAAGAAGTGAGCTTCTGGAAGGTACCTGCAGGGATGTGGAGTCATGCCAACCCCAATGCCATGGCCAGTTGCTCTGGGTTTGTCGCTTGAGGATCCATTGCATTTACAGCACGATCTAGGAGGTCCCACACCTTCTCAATTGGGTTTAAGTCTGGAGGAGTTTGGTGTATGCAAATTCATCACGGTGCTCTTCGAACCACGCATGTACACTGCGAGATGTCTGAGAGGTTGCATTGGTACATGCTATGGTGACGACGAAAACAAACTGCATGTAGGAGTAGACATGGTCCCACAGGATAGACACATACTTCTGTTGAGCCATTGTGCCTCTCAGAATGACAAAATCATCCAGGAAACGCCACGGAAACGTTCACCATACCATACGCTGCCTCCTCTGGTCTGGACCCTTCTGACGATTGTTGCTAGGTGTTTGCCTTCAGACTTTGCACCTCGTACACGCCGATGGCCATCTGTTCGATGGAGCATAAAACTTAATTAATCGGTAGAGCAACGGGTCGTAACACATCTGAAATGTAACGTCCACTGTTCAATGTGCCGTCAATGCGAACAAGAGATGACCAAGACGTGTAACCAATGGCACCCCATACCATCACGCTGGGTGATACGCCAGTATGGCGATGACGAATACACGCTTCCAATGTGCGTTCACCGCGATGTCGCCAAACACGGATTTTCATTCGAAAAAATGACGTTTAGCCATTCGTGCACGAAGGTTCGTGGTTGAGTACACCATCGCAGGCGCTACTGTCTGTGATGCAGCGTCAGGGGTAACCGCAGCCACGGTCTCCGAACTGATAATCCATGCTGCTGCAAACGTCGTCGAACTGTTCGTGCAGATGGTTGTTGTCTTGCAAACGTCCCCATCTGCTGACTCAGGGATCGAGACGTGGCTGCACGATCCGTTCTGCTAACAGTCATTAGATCTCGACCCACGCGAGCAGCAATATCGTGATACGATAAACGGCAATCGCAGTAGGCTACAATCCGACCTTTTCTAAACGGTAATTACTGTTTCCACATTACGACAACGACTGTGCTATTTTCAGTATCTCGCCGACACGCGTTATATACCTTGTGGTATCGTCCAGAAATCGCGGTGCCACAGCAAAGTCGACAAGGCGAATAGATAACACAAACACTAGTGAGGACTTGCTGCAGTCCGCAATAAACGTGTCACATCCACAGTTATCGTTGTCGCTGGTTGATCGACGCCCAATAGTTTCAGAGTGTTGGAGTGTTGAAGAAAAGTGGCGAATATTTTGGGAGTTGGTAGTACCCATTGAAACAAGAAAAATAAGCCCAATAAACGTTGGTCGGTAAATGCATACTTTCGGAGATAAGTACAATAAGTCCGGGTAAGCATACTTTCTACGTAGCGTCCATTAATGACATTGCACCCACCTGCCCTCCAGTGTAAGGAATGGAATACCCTCTGAAGTGTAACCAATTGTTGTCGTACCTCCTGGCTCGCATTGAAGATGCGACCCTGTTGCGTCCTCGCATCGTTGGTTTGCGTGGCGTAGACCAGTTCCTTCAAGTGTCCTCATAACCAAAAGTCTGGGGGATTGAGGTCCGCCCCTGGTAGCTGAGTGATCAGCGCGACGGAATGTCATACCTAACGGCTCGGGTTCGATTCCCGGCTGGGTCGGACATTTTGTCCGCTCAGGGACTGGATGTTGTCCTTACCATCATCATTTCATCCTCATCGACACGCAAGTCGCCGAAGTAGCGTCAACTCGAAAGACTTGCACCAGGCGACCTCGCCAGGAGAACCTTGTCACACGGCATAGGGAATTGAGGTCTGGGGAACGACCAGGTCAAGGTGGGGGTTCTCCCCCCCCCCCCCCCCCCCCCACCTATCCAACCTATCCAGCAGTCCTGAAATGTCTGCCTGTAGATGATATGTTGTAGAGTAATTGTCCTTGAAGTACCCCCCCCCCCCACCCCCCCACCCCACCCCACCCCCAAAATAGTTCAAATGGCTCTGAGTACTATGGGACTTAACATCTGAGGTTATCAGTCCCCTAGAACTTAGAACTACTTAAACCTAATTAGCCTAAGGACATCAAACACATCCATGCCCCGAGACAGGAGAGTGAGTCACGCCCTCTGCTGCGGCTAGTCGTTGCACACTGCTCAGGGATTTCTTCCACTGAACGTGGTATACGTTCCTCCATGTCAGGCGTGCGCACTGTGTGGCGCCTTCCACTGTGAGTCTTCCGAGGTTCAAGGGTACCTGTGCCCCTCAGGCACTGGAAAAGTCTGCCAAACAGCTTATCAGAGGGCACTCTGTGCTGCGGTTTTTTTCAGCGTGGAGGGCACGGGCTCGCAGGCTACATCCATTTGCTAAATCATAGCAGAATACCATATCCGCCATTTCACTTGGCGAGTGGTAGGCTTCCATTGGTAACAAGTAGTGGGCCGGCAGGAGTGGCCGATCGGTTCTAGTCGCTACAGTCGGGAACCGCGCGACCGCTCCGGTTGCAGGTTCGAATCCTGCCTCGGGCATGGATGTAATGTCCTTAGGTTAATTAGGTTCAAGTAGTTCTAAGTCCTAGGGGACTGATGACCACAGATGTTAAGCCCCATAGTGCTCAGAGCCATTTGAACCATTTAACAAGTGGTGCAAGAGAGAAAATGTAAACGTAGTACACCACTTGTACGTACAAGCAGCACAATAACAGTAAACATATGAGTGAATCCGCTCTTGGAAGAAGGTAAAACGACATGATATGTACCCACGGTGGACCATACTATACAGTAAGGCACACAAACGCAACGAAAACTAACGAAGCTTACAACACGACTCGAACAGCACAACTGACTGCAGACCACCTAATGGTAGGTAGAGTACTGTGACGAAGACATCATAATACCCTGCCGACACGTTTGAAGGAGCGCCAGTGCAACGACTGTGCTAACATCTGCAACCAAGCGCCGCGCAGCCCTTCCTATAAACACGTGTTTATCTCAGAAAGTATGCGTTTCCGGGTGCATGTTTTTGGAGTTATTATTCTTGTTTCAATGAGTACTACCACCTCTAAAAGTTTTCGATGGTTGTTTTTTTTTAACACCCTGTATATATGTGAGGGATTTCTATCTACCGTAGCCATGGGACATTTATCGGCATGTTGTAACAAGGTGATAATCAATTACTGTGAACCAGAATAAGAGCGCATTTAAAAGTGTTATGTATGAAAGTATATTTTAGCATCATGGTATTCAACGGATTATTTATAACACATAATTAGAGTGATCACTAATTTAACTCAAGTCCTGTATATGCTATTTCAGTTGAGTTGGATGAGAATTTAGGGCATGCTGTGGTGTCACCGCCAGACACCACACTTGCTAGGTGGTAGCCTTTAAATCGGCCGCGGTCCGGTAGTATACGTCGGACCCGCGTGTCGCCACTGTCAGTGATTGCAGACCGAGCGCCGCCACACGGCAGGTCTAGAGAGACGTCCTAGCACTCGCCCCAGTTGTATAGCCGACTTTGCTAGCGATGGTTCACTGACAAATTACGCTCTCATTTGCCGAGACAATAGTTAGCATAGCCTTCAGCTACGTCATTTGCTACGACCTAGCAAGGCGCCATTATCATTTGCTATTTATCTTGTGATGCACGTTCCGTCAGACCGATGTTCACCAATTATGGATTAAAGTTAAGTATTCCAGAAGCTACGTACTTTTTTTACTAGACTCAACTCCTTTAACTGTTCCAGACCTCACGCCAGCCTGCGTGAGCTTAAACGCGTGCCTTTCGGCTTCCTCTCATAGTGACTTGGCTGTCTTGCCAAGTCACAACACATGCTTTCCAGTAATAAACACTTTTCTTAATAATAAAAGTTACTAGGTTTTGTTTTTATTGACTGACACACCACATAACTCTCCTTACGTGATACTATTCAGTTAACTTCCAACACTAGTTTTTTGTGCTTACGTCATGTACGAATTTACTTCATTTAACAGACGTCATATACAGCATAATTATTATGAGTACAAACGAAACGGGCGAGTAGACCACAATATTACACGCAAATAATCTGCGGAAACACAAATCCGCACACCAGTGGATAAGTACATGGACACCTTAAACAGGGTCCTCTGATGACATCCTCGAGGACAAACATATTACTACAAATCTTCGACATGGCTGCCGTTCGCACGAAGGCAGACTTCAGCACGTCTCCTCCTGAATGCCCGTACGCGTTCAAACGTTCCAAGTGTGTTCTGAATGCGCTGACAACCATACACAATGCAATTCCGGCGTTCTTCGACACTATTAAAAGAGCCTTAATAGTCCAATGTTTTAAAATATACTGACAAAAAAATCCATGGTGGAACCTGGAGGCCATTTCCAACTTCTGGCCGTGTTTACGTCCCAAGAGTGAAACGTGGAGTCGGTTCGGTGATTATTTGGGCAGTCATAGCGTAATATTCCATGAACCCCACGGGTTCTCTGAGAGGTAGCATTACTGCCAGTGTTTTGGTGCCCCCTTAAGCTGATCAGGTGCATCCCATGGCACAATGTTTGTTCCCCAATGGCGATGCTGTGTGCCAAGAACACAGAGCCCCTGTTCGCAAAGTTCGCATAGTCCCGGACTTCTGTGAGCTTGGGGGTGAAGCGTCTCATCTCCCATGGCAACAACAGTCTCCACATCCCATTATTATTTTGCCTTTGTGGTCTACATCGCAGAGAATAGTGTGTGATCGCTATCTACATCCGTCATCGTTACTTGCAGTTGCCATTATGTTGCAGGAAGAAAGGTATGAGATTCCGCTGAAATCCATACAGGACTTGTATTTATCCATACCGGGACGAGTGGAAACTGTTTTGAATGGCAACGGTTTTCCTACACCGTATACAGGGTAATGTGATGGTAATGTTTTTAGTTTTTGGTGCTTCCATATTTTCCTCCACCACCTGTATATTAATATCTGTCATTGGAACCCTCATTGAGTTTAATAATTTTGTTACAATATAATGTTTAACACAAGATTGCTTGTGTTTTTGTTTTTTAACTCAAGCAAACAATTTTCCACGACTTTCCTTCTGTGGTTCCTCAAACTCATAATTACACATGCATGCAATACTTAATGCTACACGTGCCCCAAGCACTAATACAAATGCATTTTTTTTCAGCGTATGAAGAAAGATCGTACAGACTGCGAGATGTGTGTGGGTTGGGTTTGACGGGAAGGGAAGGGGGATCAGAGAAGGGGGGGGGGCTGCGATATTAACACAGGCAGGAATAAAACGGCAAAATGTTCCACTAAGACCCCTCAGTTCTGCAACGGCCTCGGCGCCACCCCCTGCGTACTTTGGTTGGCCACTTTAAAAATGCCCCTCTTCAGAGACAGCCTTTCATTGATTCATAGGCGCCAGCGTGACAGGCACCCGTTTCGGCACCCCTTTCAATTCGGCTACTGCCATCAGGCGCTAGTCCAGTGACTTAGCACCGCTCTGCTGAGGTATGCCGTAGTGAACTTCAGAGCTCTGCCATGTGTCGGTACCTCTCTGTCTGAAGTGCCGCAGAGCCAGAGGTGACGTCGCAGCGCGCTGCGCTCTTACGCCAGTACAAAGAAATTTGAGCCAAGTTTCAAACTTGTATTTCACAGTGGAATCACGGTTTTTTCACGCCTGTGCGTCGCCGTGCAACAAGCTGTTTTCCAGCTCCGCAAGACGACGGTTGACATTCCGCTGCCACAGCGGAATGTCAGTGTGCACCGCCCTTTTCAGGTCCTGCACTTCCGCACTGGAGCCCAAGTCTTTAGCCTCAATCGCGGCGTGCACCTTCTCGTCTATTTTTTTTATAAATTCGTTTTGAATTTTGTTCGCCTGTTCGGACATTTTCTGCTCTATTGCTTTCTAATTTTTCCACCCTGTTAGCCAGTACACTAATTTCATCTACGATACTGGCGTTAGCCTCCTGGATATTTGTGACCCTTCAATTATGTTGCACAGTACAGCTGTAAAAGTCACAGATTATGAAACTTCTTAATATGATTTTAATTCGACTGAAACAACTGGGAAGATGAAAGTTCTTAATTTAATTCTGAAACTGCTGAGTGAAAATGAATGCAACTGAACCTGACAAATACAACTCAAATGCAATCTGACTGCTCAAATAATTAAAACAAAAGAATGGCCCTGAATTAGAAGAAATCCTAACAATAACCTATACATTTACTTACCTCACTAAAAATCTTCATTACACGAACTACAGTGATACAGCAAGCAGAAATACAGCCAGCTAAATAAAAGGTTCTAACTACTGTAGGCTCTAACTACTAATAGGCATGTGGTTAACAACGGAAAGATTTTGTTTCAGGGCAAACAATGTATTTAGCTAATTTTACCTTAGTAATGTGACATCCAGTCAAAAAATTATGTAACTGTCCGTGATATCCAGCTCCAAAAAATTATATAATCCTCAACAATTTTAAGTCTCTATGACGAACATGACCGTCCGCTCGCGCTGGCACTTCAGACCTTTAACCTCCATCTCTGCTAACTATAAACTTCTAACCTCCATCACTGCTGGCTGTTCACCTCTAACTTCAATCACTGCTGGCTATTCACCTCCAACTGCGAGTCCGGCCAGCCAGAGAGTCTCTTACATAGGGCGCACAGCGCTGTCAGAGTTATTAATGCAGTCTATCGCGCTGCCAACATATAAACATATAAACAGGCTACTTACAATTAATGTTGCATTCATAGTGTGCAAGGTTTCTGTATTGACTGGTGACGATTTTTACTTACACTACAGACAGAGTTCGTTCTTTTTCATATCTAATACGTGTGTGATACGTAAGTAACAGATAGCAGAACCATACAGCAGTTCGGTATAATACATACATTGTCGTATTACGTAGGTAACATGATTACGTATGTAGTTTCAGGTGGGTACTGGCGTCTGTGTTGATAAATTCAGTGGCCAGCGACTAAAGGCACTCCTCCTAAGCAAAAATGGAAGAAACGCCAGATTTTAGCTTCCCTGTTTAGTAGTTAACGACCATCTCGAAAGGACAAGAAAGGGAAAGCGGCGCGTACTGAAAAACCGCCGAAATGCCGGAGGGGACTGGCAATGCTGTTCCTGCTGAATGCGAGTGTACACTCTCCCATCGCTGTAAATTAATCACAGTATCTATTCATTTTTCCGGCACATCATTACAAAGAATGATAAAATTCCCTATCGCAGTGCAAGTTAGATTCTATAACCGCTTAAGTGCGAAAGAATCTACACTCCATGAATGTACCTTGTAGCCCACTCTTACGTCGAAGCTGAGATTCAAGTACTCGTGTTAATACTGAAGTCACCTTCATCGGTGTCTCATGATAAAGGACCTAAATGTTCATTTTAAGGATCTCTTTCGGATGTCGTGATAGTGTTAAATACCAGTGCTTGGTGCCTGCTGTGAGCTTAACTTCGGATGTTTCTCCTGGGTTGTTCTTAAGATAAACTAACAACAGAAAAATCGTGTGCGCCATCCCTGCATCTTTCCTTCAGGACAAACGAACTGACACGTAAATCACTAGCTTTCCAGACAGATTTGTCGTTAAGACATCTTTATGGACGCGTTTCGTGCACGGTCTACCATGAGAATCTCAGAGAAGAACTTAATACAGTGTACCATGCCAAGTTAGCCCCACCATTGTTTCGATAGCTACCACTTCACACGATTTAGTCCGACATTCTAGGACGTATCCACAATTTGTTAACAAAAAAGCTTTAAAACCAAGTGGACTCCTGCTATTAGCTACCGGAAGTGGTGATAAGACTAGCTCTGTTATTTATATAATGGTTGAGGTTTCCCGCACGACCTTACATCACAAGTTATGAGTCACTGTTAACTAGACACACACACACACAACAAATGACATAGAAATATTCAGCACAAGACCACCGAACAGCAGTTAGGTGCATAGCAGAGAGTAATACCACGTGTGTTTCCTTGTGTAAGGGTGGAAATGATACACACCTGGTAGTTTCTTTGTCGGAATACACAGAGTTTTGCTTCGTTTGCACCATCAGTATCAGCCATTTGACATACACTGCGGGATAAGGGCCCCTGAGTACTTTATCTATAATTACTGTGTTCTGCTCTTTATATCGATTTTGCTTCTCTGCATGTATGCTAACCTTGTCTACACAGGTTCCCTTAGTTCGTCGCGTCTTTCAGTTACTCTGGAAATCAGCAGGGAACTTCGTCGGTCGATCTAATAACCATCCATCTGGGTAAAATCCCCACACATCACCAATTCAGTTGCACCATGATTACAGTTAGGTTTTCAACTTCAGTCAGTTCTTTGATCAATTTGTTGTATGAAACAGGCGAAATACCCTCAGACTTCAAGAAGAATATAATAATACCAATCCCAAAGAAAGCAGGTGTTGACAGATGTGAAAATTACCGAACAATCAGTTTAATAAGCCACAGCTGCAAAATACTAACACGAATTCTTTACAGACGAATGGAAAAACTAGTAGAAGCCGACCTCGGGGAAGATCAGTTTGGATTCCGTAGAAATACTGGAACACGTGAGGCAATACTGACCTTACGACTTATCTTAGAAGAAAGATTAAGGAAAGGCAAACCTACGTTTCTAGCATTTGTAGACTTAGAGAAAGCTTTTGACAATGTTGACTGGAATTCTCTCTTTCAAACTCTAAAGATGGCAGGGGTAAAATACAGGGAGCGAAAGGCTATTTACAATTTGTACAGAAACCAGATGGCAGTTATAAGAGTCGAGGGACATGAAAGGGAAGCAGTGGTTGGGAAGGGAGTAAGACAGGGTTGTAGCCTCTCCCCGATGTTGTTCAATCTGTATATTGAGCAAGCAGTAAAGGAAACAAAAGAAAAATTCGGAGTAGGTATTAAAATTAATGGAGAAGAAATAAAAACTTTGAGGTTCGCCGATGACATTGTAATTCTGTCAGAGACAGCAAAGGACTTGGAACAGCAGTTGAATGGAATGGACAGTGTCTTGAAAGGAGGATATAAGATGAACATCAACAAAAGCAAAACAAGGATAATGGAATGTAGTCTAATTAAGTCGGGTGATGCTGAGGGAATTAGATTAGGAAATGAGGCACTTAAAGTAGTAAAGGAGTTTTGCTATTTGGGGAGCAACATAACTGATGATGGTCGAAGTAGAGAGGATATAAAATGTAGGCTGGCAATGGCAAGGAAAGCGTTTCTGAAGAAGAGAAATTTGTTAACATCCAGTATAGATTTAAGTGTCAGGAAGTCATTTCTGAAAGTATTCGTATGGAGTGTAGCCATGTATGGAAGTGAAACATGGACGATAAATAGTTTGGACAAGAAGAGAATAGAAGCTTTCGAAATGTGGTGCTACAGAAAAATGTTGAAGATTAGATGGGTAGATCACATAACTAATGAGGAAGTATTGAATAGGATTGGGGAGAAGAGAAGTTTATGGCACAACTTGACCAGAAGAAGGGATCGGTTGGTAGGACATGTTCTGAGGCATCAAGGGATCACCAATTTAGTATTGGAGGGCAGCGTGGAGGGTAAAAATCGTAGAGGGAGACCAAGAGATGAATACACTAAGCAGATTCAGAAGGATGTAGTTTGCAGTAGGTACTGGGAGATGAAAAAGCTTGCACAGGATAGAGTAGCATGGAGAGCTGCATCAAACCAGTCTCAGGACTGAAGACCACAACAACAACTACATCTCTTCGTCTAATTCCCAATGCTCCCTCCATTTTTCCTTGAGCAATAACTAGTTTTTTGAATGGTTACCACCGTAAAAATTCTTGTCTTATTCCCAGAGATTAAAACTAGCAATAGACTCTGATAGTAGTGATTTCGAAAGTATTGGCTACGCTACATTCTTTGAAATTTTGAAGGTAGCACGGATAAAAAATAGGGAGGGAAGGATCATTTAAAATTCGTGCAGAAATCATACCACAGTTACAACAGTCGAAAGGCGGGGGAGAAAGCAGTGATAAGAAGGGAGTGAGGCAGGGTTGTTGCTTATCCCCAATGTTCTTCAGTATGAACATCACCCAAGCAATAAAGGAGACGACGGGGAAATTTGGTAAGGCAATTGAAATTCAGAAAGGTAAACTGAAAACTTAGAGCGCTGCCGATGTCCTTCTAATTCTGTCAGAGACGACAAACAACTTACAAGAACGGTTGAATGGAAACGACAGTGTCTTAAAAAGAGTATAAGACGAATATCGACAAAAGTAAAATAGGGGGTATGTAAGGTACTCGAAATAAATCAGGCGCTGCTGAGAAAATTAGATTAAAAATGACACACTAAAAGTAGAATATGAATGTTGCTACCTTGGTAGCAAAATAACTGGTGACGGTTGAAGCAGAAACGATAAAAAGTTCAGTTGGCAGTATTTATTAAAACGTGATATAGATTTAAGTGTTAATATTTTCTGGAGGTATTACACTGGATTGTTGTTCTGTACAGAAGTGAAACGTGGACGATATGCAGTTCACACAAAAAAAGCACAGAAGTTTTGGAAATGTGTCACTGCAGAGGAACGCTCAATATTGCACACATAGATGGAATAACCAACGAGGAGATACTAAAATGAATTGATGCAGAGAAAGATGTGACACAGCTTGGTTGATGGGACAGATTTAGAGGTATCAAGGACAGTTAGTTTAGTAATGGAGGAAAGTTGGAAGTGGGGGATGGGTGGAAGGGATGGGTTTAAAAATTGTAGAGGCTAACAGAGACAGGACACAGCAAGTAGATTCAAATGACTGTAGCTTGCAGGAATTACTCATATGCTGAAGAGGCTTACAAAGAACAGAGGAGCGCGGAGAGCTGTGTCAAACCAGTCTCTGGACTATAGACCTCAACAACAACACAACAACTTTTCTGTTCATACAGTGCATAATATTACTAGCCGACCACGATATTACTGAATTTGGCCTCGCATGGCCATTGTTGGAAACACGGGGGTGATCTTGTAGTAAACACAGTGGTGACTACGGAAAGCGCATTGCGTTGTGAATGATTTCAAGACAGTTGTATCAAGTGGTTCATATTGTCCTTGTGTAATATGCACAGTAAAAACTCACAATAACCCGATAGCATATTCAGGGTGTTTCCATAATAGCGTCCAAAAATGTCACAGGACCTACAGAATTCTCCACTGACCAACTTGAGGTAGGGAACCTGGAGTCGGAGAAGCCACCTTGAGGAGATATGGTAGTGAACTTGTCTACCGCTTTGGCTGGCCTTACTGTTTTCCAGCTTATCTACAACTAACATGCGTGCCAGTTTACACGTACTGTGTTGTTTATTTATATGTACATGCTTTATTTCCTGCAAAGAAATAAGGAGGACGAGCCTGATTACTAGGAAATCATGATGCAGGTATTGTTTACTACACTTGTTCATAAGGAGCTCTGATGTATCGCATCTAGTACATTGCCCATAACTGAATGTGCTATGAATCAACAACAGACCCTTTCATCACTCAGTACTATTCAAAGGCGTACACTACAGCACGATGGAGCAGTACCAGTACAGTTTCGCAGAGCTGACTGACATGCATCTTGTGTGTGGGAAAGTAAGCTGCAATGTTCTCGATGCTGAAATGCTGTACAGGCAACTATTTCCTAACAGGCATCATCCGTCACGACCCTTGATCAACGAATAGGGGAGGCTGGTTCGTTGGAAAGGAGAAATGAGGGACCTGGCAACACGAAGACTAATCATACACTTGCTTTGAAGGGGAGGTGCTGGAACGTCTTGCAGCGAGCGCCACTGCAAGTACTCATCGTATTGTACGTGAAATGGGCGCAGTACATACCGGCGTGTGCCGAGTACTCAACGAACAAAAAAAAAAAAAAGGGTTCAAATGGTTCTGAGCACTATAGGACTTAACATCTTTGGTCATCAGTCCCCTAGAACTTAGAACTACTTAAACCTAACTAACCTAAGGACATCACACAACACCCAGCCATCACGAGGCACAGAAAATCCCTGACCCCGCCGGGAATCGAACCCGGGAACCCGGGCGTGGGAAGCGAGAACGCTACCGCACGACCACGAGATGCGGGCTAACGAACAACAGTTGCACCCATATCACCCATAGCGACTCCATGCAATCCTTGTGACTGACTTTGCACCAAGGTACGCATTGTGTCAATGGCTGCTTCAACAATGGATTGATCGACCAGATTTCCTCCAAATAGTGCTGTTTACTGGCGAGACCACATTTGATCGTGGTGGTATTTCGAACAGCAGGAATAGCCACGCGTGGGATGAAGGAAACCCTCACGTTGTAATAGAGACACACCCTCTATACATTTTGCCACTTGTATGAACATCAAGAGCTCAGATGGAAACCCAGTTCTAAGCAAAGAAGGGAAAGCAGAAAGGTGGAAGGAGTATATAGAGGGTCTATACAAGGACGATGTACTTGAGGACAATATTATGGAAATGGAAGAGGATGTAGATGAAGATGAAATGGGAGATACGATACTGCGTGAAGAGTTTGACACAGCACTGAAAGACCTGAGTCGAAACAAGGCCCCCGGAGTATACAACATTCCATTGGAACTACTGACGGCCTTGGGAGAGCCAGTCCTGACAAAAATCTACCATCTGGTGAGCAAGATGTATGAGACAGGCGAAATAACCTCAGACTTCAAGAAGAATATAATAATACCAATCCCAAAGAAAGCAGGTGTTGACAGATGTGAAAATTACCGAACAATCAGTTTAATAAGCCACAGCTGCAAAATACTAACACGAATTCTTTACAGACGAATGGAAAAACTAGTAGAAGCCGACCTCGGGGAAGATCAGTTTGGATTCCGTAGAAATACTGGAACACGTGAGGCAATACTGACCTTACGACTTATCTTAGAAGAAAGATTAAGGAAAGGCAAACCTACGTTTCTAGCATTTGTAGACTTAGAGAAAGCTTTTGACAACGTTGACTGTAATACTCTCTTTCTAATTCTAAAGGCGGCAGGGGTAAAATACAGGGAGCGAAAGGCTATTTACAATTTGTACAGAAAACAGATGGCAGTTATAAGAGTCGAAGGGCATGAAAGAGAAGCAGTGGTTGGGAAGGGAGTAAGACAGGGTTGTAGCTTCTCCCCGATGTTATTCAATCTGTATATTGAGCAAGCAGTAAAGGGAACAAAAGAAAAATTCGGAGTAGGTATTAAAATCCATGGAGAAGAAATAAAAACTTTGAGGTTCGCCGATGACATTGTAATTCTGTCAGAGACAGCAAAGGACTTGGAACAGCAGTTGAATGGAAAGGACAGTGTCTTGAAAGGAGGATATAAGATGAACATCAACAAAAGCAAAACGAGGATAATGGAATGTCGTCGAACTAAGTCGGGTGATGCTGAGGGAATGAGATTAGGAAATGAGACACTTCAAGTAGTAAAGGAGTTTTGCTATTTGGGGAGCAAAATAACTGATGATGGTCGAAGTAGAGAGGATATAAAATGTAGACTCGCAATGGCAAGGAAAGCGTTTCTGAAGAAGAGAAATTTGTTAATATCGAGTATAGATTTAAGTATCAGGAAGTCATTTCTGAAAGTATTAGTATGGAGTGTAGCCATGTATGGAAGTGAAACATGGACGATAAATAGTTTGGACAAGAAGAGAATAGAAGCTTTCGAAATGTCGTGCTACAGAAGAATGCTGAAGATTAGATGGGTAGATCGCATAACTAATGAGGAAGTATTGAATAGGATTGGGGAGAAGAGAAGTTTGTGGCACAACTCGACCACAAGAAGGGATCGGTTGGTAGGACATGTTCTGAGGCATCAAGGGATCACCAATTTGGTATTGGAGGGCAGCGTGGAGGGTAAAAATCGTAGAGGGAGACCAAGAGATGAATACACTAAGCAGATTCAGAAGGTTGTAGTTTGCAGTAGGTACTGGGAGATGAAGAAGCTTGCACAGGATAGAGTAGCATGGAGAGCTGCATCAAACCAGTCTCAGGACTGAAGACCACAACAACAAACAACATCTGGGTCGGCATTGTAATGTAATTGGGTCGTATCTTCTACCTGGCCCTCTTAATAGCCGCCTGTTCTTCTCCTTCGTGCAAAGAGGTCTACCTGAGTCGGTGGTGAACGTACCACTGGCTGTTCGTGAGAGGATGTGAATACAACTTGATGGTGCACTGCCTCATAACATTGTGGGTGTCAGCAACCATCTCACTGCTGTATTTCCTGGTCGCTGGATTGGAAGGAGACGTCCTATTTCATGTCCTGCCATGGCACCTGACCTGAATCCCCTTGGCTATTGCCTATGCGGGTATCTAAAGTGATTTACGTATGAGACCCCCTGTGGATAAGAAGATGAAATTAGTTGCCAGAATTGTAGCTGCCTGTGATGCGATTCGAAACACACCAGGGGTATCTGTTAGGGTGCGCCAGAATCTTATTCGCCGGTTTCATGCTTGCATTGAGGTTGTTGACCGTCAGTTTCGGAACATTTTGTAAGGTACAGCACAAATGGTACGTTCATGGCGTTAAGTGTAAGTAATAGAAATAAAAAAATACACAGTAGCGTGGTTTTATTCCTATTATTTCCTTTAGCTGGCTTCTCCGACCCCAGATTCCCCACATCAAATAGTTTGGTGGAGCTTCCTCTATGTCCTGTTAAAGCCGGCCAGTGTGGCCGAGCGGTTCTAGGCGCTTCAGTCTGAAACCGCGCGACCGCTACGGTCGCAGGTTCGAATCCTGCCTGGGGCATGGATGTGTGTGATGTCCTTAGGTTAGTTAGGTTTAAGTAGCTCTAGGGGACTGATGACCTCAGATGTTAAGTCCGATAGTGCTCAGAGCCATTTTTTTGTCCTGTTAAATGTTTGCTCGCTCTTACGGAAATACGCAATATAGTTCGTCAAAAGTGCTCCAGCTGATTTTTACTTTCGGTTTTTTTTCCGTACAATATTCTTGAACTGGTCTAAAAACAAAATCTCATTAAATGGTCGTATGACTTCATTGTTAAATTGTAGATATTTTTATTTTTTCAGCGTACATTATTTTAATATTATTATAATTGGCTTTCAGGCCTGCTTTGAATCTTGCTCAGAACCCTATCTGAAATATTTGTGTACTAGAGGAAACCAAAATTATCCTCAAGGTAAGTATGGCGCTTACATGATTTATTAATATACCGCCTTTTCTCGGTTTTCGACTTTAATGATGTGCAAACTTTCTCTACGACTGCTGACAAAATTTGCGCATACTTCGTAGGATATTAGTGTCAGAGCTCAAATGATGCTAACTCCATGAAAATATTGTCGGGAAAAACTTAATGTCTATTTGTGGAGCACAAGTTCATGATGTTAAGAGATTAAGAAAATCTGCTTTACGTCTTTGCTAGTGCGTAGTCTTTTCGATGGACACAATAAGGTACTTCATTGGGCAGGATTCTGAAACCAAAATTATTGTTAGACTAAGAAATATTTTAAATCTTTTCTTCTACCGTTCCCCATCCCTTCATAGGATGAGTTATGTTGATGTTATAGATGCCACTGGAAATAAACCAGTAATGTGGAGCATAAGGATAATTTAGTTCACGGATTAGACTGCGAACAGTAGCCATGGCGTACTCCCTAACTAAATATTACACCTGTGTCGATGAACATTTATCGCCTGAGGAATATCTAGTCCCGTGACAACGGTGAAGGATGTGGTTTTGAGAATATTACAGAAAACGACTGCCGTATTTTTAGCAGAGTGTATCCCGTTGCGAGCAACTCCACTCTTATAAGCCGCCAATGAAAATACTCTGATGGCCCTTCGGAAGCTTTTACAGCGCTATGAAATTGGTAAATTAAAAATAAATGCCTGTGATTCAGCTTTATAACCTGTTTTTATGCTCCACACTGTACGAAACCCTTTGGGGGGTACAGGAAGTTGCTTCCTGAAGAGGTGGCTGCAGAGCAACAAGGTCTCTTTTATTATGTTGCTCTTTATAGCCTACTGTTCCATGCAAATAACGGATTTGCCGCACGGGATGTTCTTCTGTTCCTCGGCAATAGTTCGCCAACATACATCATATGTGCTCCTTTTAACGCTGTGGGTACATATTGATATTGGCTGTTTTTAATGTTGCCAACACTGTTTCACATTCAGTAGATTTTTTGGAATTAGGAGGAACTTTCGTGACATGCTTCGTTGTTTCTTTGGAGATATTGCTTCCAGGGTCTTTATCATATAAATAATGGCGCTCATAACAGCCGCAGGACCAAAGCAGACTTTTCCATAGATTATCGGGCCTGGCCAATCGAGTAGGGTTTACAGCTGGAAGATGATTGATGGACTTTGCTCTCTGATAGTCACGACCTACCTGAATCGATTGTGAGCGAGCAACGATGTTGTAAACTGTACCGCAGAAGTTAAGCTAACATCGCGAAACAGTCAATATTTAACTTTGGTGGAGTGAGGCAGTGGAAGTTCATCTGCGTTAGAGTTAGGTTGATAATGCTAAGCAGTGTTACAGTGAGAGGAAGCCATGGCAATATTATGATTCAAATTTAATCTCTCAATTTATCATTTTGTTCAATCAACATGATTATGGAACTGTCTTGTGAAGGAAAACATGCAGTGGAATGTCAGATAAATACAATAACGATGTTACTTTTTTCACTGTTGCTGCGCAATCGAACTTACTTGGATATTGTACTGAAAGTTGTTACATTTGAGAGATAGGAAAAATGTATTGTTTGTATGTTGAGAAGTTCATTGAACTTAAAATCTGCCTTGAGCACTTTTTCTCAATATACGAAAAAACGTACTGTTGTCATTTATACGCATATTTCATTTTCTTCCCAACCTTTCTCTAACAATTATTTTTAATGGATCATCCAACCAACTACGTTCGATAAACAGTGAGATTTGCAATTACCAGAGAACTCATTGCACCTCTCGAGCGTCTCAGTGTAGATACAGTAATTTGCAGCTTTAGCATAGAGGCGCGCCATACAGAGCAGTACTCCAACGCGTTATCCAGATTTGTGCAGAATAGATGTAAGGAGAAAATATTATGTTTTTTTATTTATTCAATCAGGGACAACTATTGTTATTCAGAGACAGTTTCTGCGATCAAATTTTGCGAAGCTAATTACTCCAACTTTCATGTCCGAGTTAACTGTTCAGACAGTTTACACTGTTCAAAATTCTTCCAGTCACATTGCTAACTTGTACAGTACGAAATAGTACCCTTTTCATTACGACAATTAATTACATTTACAGTGTAGCTTTGGTTTTAGATTACGGTAGTGCAAGTTTCATTACGACAGTTCATTTACTGTCACAGTTCAGGCTTACTATCAGAAACAGTACTTCAGTCATATTTTAATTATTTAGAAAACTTTCAAAATTGTTTATAATTTACTTGGAACCAGTAATCACTAGCCAAATCCCTGGAATAAACGTTGGAGCACAAAGATTGACCGTTAACGCTTGCGACGACGATATAACAGTTGTACTCACCGAGCTTCAAAACTTTGGGAAGATACTGGAAATAACGAATTCTTATAAGGAAGCAACGGGAGGAACACTAAACAACAAAACCTGTCTCCTGTGGCAGAACAAAACTTCACAACTCACGTCACATACCTTCACAGAATGCGACAAAATGAGAGTGTTCGGCGTTAAACTGAACGAATTGGTTGAGGATTATTGCAGCTCAATGTTGGAAAAAGTAAGAGGCGCCTTAATAGTGAATAGCACTAGGAACTTAAATCTTATTTAAAGGATACAATATATCGGTATGCTGGCTGTTCCAAAATATGTGGTATACTGCTCAAATAATACCCATAGAGTAACAGTACATTGCTCAAATAAAGAAATATGTAGGATGGTTCATCTGGAAAGGGATATTGCTCCATGTAGCCAGAGATCAATTAATAAACTCGTCAAATGATGGTGGACTAGTCTAAATGGACTGCAAGCAACATTACACTGCCTTCAAAGTTAAAAATCTTTTAAAATCCTTGAAACAACCAACAAGTGAATCGTATTTAGCGAAGGCTGTAAGAGGAATTACCACAAGGAGTAGAACTCAACGACGGAAACCCGCGTTCATGACTCACATTCTTAAAATAACAACGGGAAATGTAGGAATCCCAAATAAAAAGAACATCACCACGAAAAAGGTTATGGGAGAACTACAGAAAGAAACAGTCTACGCTCCAGTCAGCCAAATAAAGCACAAAGATATCAACTGGAAGCTAGTGTGGTGTAACTTTTCGCATACGACTGTAACTTAAACGTTGCACTTGAACAAATAGTTTCCGACAGGTTCACTGCAACACCACCTGACAAGGGAATGGTCCAATAAGAGATGTCGAAAGCCACACTGAAATTTTTTACACAGGAAGGCTACAGCGAAAAAAAAAAACACTGTCAAAATTTTAGCTGCTAAGAGCCACTGCAAGTAGGAGGGCTATTCAGAAAGTAGGGAACGTTTCAGTCTGGCGCCGCTAGGCGGGAGCCGATCGCGTATATTTTGGTACGTGCGTGCTCGGCAGCTCAGTCGGCATCCATCCGTGACAGCGGGAAGGTTTCTGCGCGTCTGGTTTTTTCGATATTCGAATTTGAAATGTGCGCTGCAATCGAAAATCCCGCCAGTCGTGAGGTGCGGTCTGTGATGAGGTTATTGTTGGCAAAAAACCTAAAACCTACAGAAATTTATGATGAACTGTGCGAAGTGTACAGAAACAACGTAATGAGTGAATGTTCCGTCCGGAAATGGTGCATTCGGTTTAAAAATGGCCGAACCAACGTTCATGATGAAGAGAAGAGTGAATGCCCGAGCATTGTGACTGACGATCTTGTCGCTAAAGCTAATGAAACGATTCGTGAAAACCGTCACTTCACAATAACGGAGCTTTCGCTGTCTTTTCCACAAGTTTCACGGACTTTGTTGTTTGAAATTGTCGCTCAAAAGCTTGGCTAACACAAATTGTATGCACCATGATTGCCCAAAATGCTTATAGAGCACCATAAAGCGAATGGGGGTGACGTTGACATTTCTGGAGGCCTACCACAAACATGGTGATTCATTACTGGATAGAATAGTAACCGGTGACGAGACTTGGGTGAAACACGTCTATTGCGAGAAAAAATTAAAGTCCATGGAGTGGGGGCGCACAAAGTGTGGTGTCACCGCCAGACACCACACTTGCTAGGTGGTGGTGGTGGTGGTTAGTGTTTAACATCCCGTCGACAACGAGGTCATTAGAGACGGAGCGCAAGCTCGGGTTAGGGAAGGATTGGGAAGGAAATCGGCCGTGCCCTTTCAAAGGAACCATCTCAGCATTCGCCTGAAACGATTTAGGGAAATCACGGAAAACCTAAATCAGGATGGCCGGAGACGGGATTGAACCGTCGTCGTCCCGAATGCGAGTCCAGTGTGCTAACCACTGCGCCACCTCCTCGGTGCTAGGTGGTAGCTTTAAATCGGCCGCGGTCCATTAGTACATGTCGGACCCGCGTGTCGCCACTGTGTGATCGCAGACCGAGCGCCACCACAAGGCAGGTCTCGAGATGCGGACTAGCACTCGCCCCAGTTGTACGGACGACGTAGCTAGCGACTATACTGACGAAGCCTCGCTCCTTTGCCGAGCAGATAGTTAGAATAGCCTTCAGCTAAGTCAATGGCTACGACCTAGCAAGGCGCCATTAGTAACATTGCATGTATCTAAAGAGTCTCACTTGTATCGCCACAATCTCCAGATGTACCAAAAGGATAGATTAAAGTTAAGTATTCCAGAAGCTACGTACTTTTCTTTATAGCATTCATTACGTATCCTGTTTCAGACTTCACGCCATCCTGCTTTGGCTTAGCGCGTGCCTTTCGGCTTCCTCTCATTGTGTCCAGGCTGTCTTGTCTAGACACAACATTTTTTGGCGACGAGTCAACGGAAAGGGTCTTGTTCTTTCTAATTGCTTACATTTACTTGTGTCGTGGCTTCGCCAGATGTACTGTCCGAATTTTATCGCTTGCAGAATCAGCAGATGCAGGCGTTATTGGATGCCCTTGGACAGCTCGTCTAGGGTCAACGTGCACTGCAAAACGATGCGGCCGCCGCCGCTTCATCGCTGCCACAGCCACAACATGCTGTTGCACCCATGTTCTGGCAATTTGACCCAGCTAAGGAAACATGAACGGAGTGGTCACGCCAGTTTGGATTTCATCTCGCCGCCTACAGAATTCAAGGTAATGAGCGGCAGCCTCATTTATTGTCGTGTGTAGGGGTGCAAACGTACCGTGTGATAGTGAAATTATTTCCCCGACGCGATGTAGCAACTCTGTCCTACGAAGAAATTTTGTCGGCATTGGACGCCTATTTCAAAGAAACAGTCAATGTCGTTGCAAAAAGGTATACGTTCTTTCGTACAAACCGTACGGCCGGTCAAACTAATAGGGAGTGGGTTGCAGCATTGCAGGGCCTTACAAGGGATTGTGCTTTTGAGTGTGAATGTGGACTCCCTTATTCAGATACAATGGTACGTGATGCAATAGCACAGAACGTTTCTGATGTTCGCATACGGGAACAGATATTGAAACTCGTCAATCCCTCCCTTCAACAAGTGATAGACATATTGGATAGACAAGACACGCTTGACTTTGCTCAGGAATCATTTGCAACTTCGCCAGCCGTGAGTCACATTAACCGGCCCGCCGGGTGCGCTGCACGGACCGATAAACTGCCCTCGCACACGTCCGCGCAGCTGCCGCCACGCTCTAAACCAGGTGTGCCATGACAGCATACAAATGCAGTGAAATCATGCCCGCGGTGTGCTACTAGACATTCGCGTGAAAATTGCTCGTCACGCCAAGCTATTTGCTTTTTCTGTAATAAGAAAGACATGTTCAAAGTGTTTGCCAGAAAAAGCACAGATCAGACACTCTTAATCATTCCAGGCCCTTTGCTTCGCGCCGGAATCGAACCAAGAATACTCAGGCTCGTGAACCTTCACCCATGGACATTCATGTAGTTAATTCCACTCCGCCCAGTGCCACTCTTTCTAACAGTGACAGTGTTCGTCCAACACAAAGTGTGCGTCGACGTCGCCGGAAATCACGTCAATTAGCAAGTGATGCTGTACCTGTATCAGTTCAAATTGCACGAGACAGTCGCTCATGTCGTCAGCAGGACAATAAACTTTCTGTAGATTTGGACTTTAATGGAAAGGTCATCCCATTCCAGCTCGATACCGGAGCTGCAGTTTCATTGCTCAATCACGACACATACAAACAACTGGGCAAACCTCCGTTGTGTGCCGCAAATGTTCAGTTAAATAGTTATTCAGGTCAGAATATCCCTGTGTTAGGACAGTGCAGCCTTCTTGCAACATATAAGGGACAAACAAAACTTGTGTCATTTACCGTTCTTCGTTCTTCTTCTGCAGTGAACTTGTTTGGTTTAGATTTATTTCAGTTGTTTAACATGTCTATAGTAAATCAGGTCCTATCAGTGAATCAGACTGTGCCTTCAGACAGTGTTTCTCGGCTATGTGAAGAATTTGCAGACATTTTTGCACCGGGCTTAGGTTTCGCTCAGAACTATGAAGCACATTTGGAACTGAACGTCAACACGCAACCGAAATTTTTCAGAGCGCGCAATGTTCCCCACGCATTGTGTGATGAGGTCGTGAGAACCTTACATGATTTAGAATCACAAGGTGTGAGTGAATGTGCGCAATGCCTCTTCCATTTCAGCTCCGCTTCATTGCTTACGCCGTACAGGTGTTCCGTTCGTCTGGACGACGGAATGCGAACGCGCCTTTCGCCAGTTGAAATCGGCGTTGCTTTCTAATACTTGCCTTACGCCATTCGATCCGCAGAAACCCCTTTTGTTGATGGTAGATGCATCGGATTTCGGGATCGGTGCTGTGCTTGCGCACAAAGATGGATCACATGATCGCCCTATTGCCTTTGCGTCCAGATTGCTCTCGTCTGCACAAAGAAATTACTCGCAGATAGAGAAAGAAGCTTTGGCTCTCGTCTTTGGTGTTACAAAGTTTCATGATTTCTTGTATGGTCGTCACTTTACCATCATCACAGACCACAAACCTTTGACATCGCTTTTTCATCCGACCAAGCCTGTACCACCACGTACAGCGCAGAAATTCATTCGCTGGTCTATTTCCCTCTCGCAGTACCGCTACGATATCTTGTATCGGTCCACTGCTAAGCACGGCAACGCCGATGCGTTGTCCCGTTTGCCTGTTGCTGAGGATAGAGCATTCGATTCTTCCGAACTTGCTTGCATGTCAATTGATGCGGAAACCGATGACGTGGTCGAATCGTTTCCGATTGATTTTCGTCGTGTAGCTACAGCCACAGCTGCTGACCCGGTCCTTGCTACCGTTTTGCGTTTTGTTGCTACGCAATGGCCTTTGTCAAAGTCTCGGATCGAGGATCCGTTGGTTCGCCGATTTTTTGCTCACAAGGAGAGACTTTTTGTACGACGTGGTGCTTTGTTGTTGCGTTCTGATAATGATCAGTCCAGAGTCGTGGTCCCACGTTCGTTACTGTGTCTTATGGCTTCTTCACCAAGGACATTGGGGTATAGTGCGAACGACACAACTTGCTCGTCCGCACTGTACTTGGTTCGGAATCGATGCTGCGATTACGAATATGTGTTCTTATTGCATGGCGTGTGCCAAACAACAATCCGCACCGCCGCGGAAAGTCTTTGCATGGTCAAAGGCCACTTCCCCTTGGCAACGCTTGCACATCGATTTTGCTGGTCCATTCTGGAATGCTCGATGGTTGGTTCTGGTAGATGCCTTCAGTAATTTTCCTTTTGTTGTCCGGATGTCTTCCATGACGTCAACTGCCACCATCCAAGCATTGTCTGCTATCTTTTGCATTGAAGGTCTTCCGCAGACTATTGTTTCCGACAATGGCCCACAATTCCTGTCTGCAGAATTTCAGTCATTCTGCCAGGCCAATGGTATTCAACATCTGAAATCCGCGCCGTTTTCGCCTCAGTCAAACTGCGCCACTGAACGATTGGTCCGGACTTTCAAGTCACAGATATTGAAGTTGAAAGAGTCGCATTCTCGGGAGGACGCGTTGTTGCTCTTTTTGTCATCGTATTGCTCTCAGCCCCGAGATGGTCGCTCGCCGGCTGAGTTGCTCCACGGTCGTCCTCATCGAACCTTGATGTCTTTGCTGCACCTGCCGCATCAGGTTCCTGTGCAGCGGCAGACTTCAGCTTTTGCTCCACGTGACGTTGTATTCTATCGCAACTTTCGCGGTTCACGGCGTTGGCTCACAGAGCGCATTCTTCGCTGCCTCGGCCGCGCGATGTATTTGGTTTTGAGGGCCTCTGGTGAGGTGCGTCGGCATCTCAATCAGCTGCGCCTCTGTCGTCGCACGGATTCTGCCGCTCCCCATCTGCTTTCATCTAGGGTGCCATCCGGGCAGCGCCCTGCGGACCCATCTACTGGCTCGCCTCATCCCCAGGTGCTACCGACGATGCCTTCCATTTTGCCCCATGGCGACGCGCCGCTGCCGCCTCCGCCGCCGCTGCCACCTGTCCTCCAGCCGCCGCCGCCCGCAGTGGACGCTTCGCTGCAGCCGCCAAGCGGCTCCCTGGGTCACGCGCCGCCGATCGCTTCCCGTGACCAGCTGTCCTCCGCCATGGACCTCTTGCCCGCTCCGGACCACATGACGTCATCGCGCGTCGGATACCCCGACGCCATGGAGGTCGACCCTTCGGCCCCTCCTGTCTCTTTACGGGCACATACACCGCATGTTGACGTGCACCCTGGACTAGGTTTTCAGGCGTTTCCCAGCTCCCCTTGGACCGCATGGCCGGGTGCGGGTGGCACAGCCTCGCCTGTTGTTAGGCTCCCCACCTCATCGCATACGTCAACATGGGGTCTTCCCCACAGCGGGCGGAAGCCTTATAATACGACCGTTCGCCGATTTGCGGGGGAGGAATGTGGTGTCACCGCCAGACACCACACTTGCTAGGTGGTAGCTTTAAATCGGCCGCGGTCCATTAGTACATGTCGGACCCGCGTGTCGCCACAGTGTGATCGCAGACCGAGCGCCACCACAAGGCAGGTCTCGAGATACGGACTAGCACTCGCCTCAGTTGTACGGACGACGTAGCTAGCGACTATACTGACGAAGCCTCGCTCCTTTGCCGAGCAGATAGTTAGAATAGCCTTCAGCTAAGTCAATGGCTACGACCTAGCAAGGCGCCATTAGTAACATTGCATGTATCTAAAGAGTCTCACTTGTATCGCCACAATCTCCAGATGTACCAAAAGGATGGATTAAAGTTAAGTATTCCAAAAGCTACTTACTTTTCTTTATAGCATTCATTACGTATCCTGTTTCAGACCTCACGCCATCCTGCTTTGGCTTAGCGCGTGCCTTTCGGCTTCCTCTCATTGTGTCTAGGCTGTCTTGTCTAGACACAACACAAAGTCCCCCCAAAAACCAAAAAATTGTTTGCAAACCTTGTCAGCAATGAAGTTGAAGGCGACAATGTTTTGGGAAAGGCAAGGTGTGCTTCTCATTGATTTTCTACAACGTGGAGCAACCATAAATTCTGCCCGGTACTGTCAAACTTCACACAGCCTTAGAAGAGCAGTGAAAAACAAACGCTGAGGAAAGCTGACGTCCTAAATTTTGTTTTTGCACGACATTGTCCGACCTCTCACGGCAAACCGCACTATAGAACTCCTTAAATCATTCAAATGGGAAATTTTCCCTCATACGCCCTACAGCCCCGATCTTGCACCAAGCCACTTCCACTTCTTTTCCAAGATGAAGAACTGGCTTGTAACGCAGCCGTTTCACGACGGCAAGGAACTCCAGGCGGGCGTGACGCAATAGCTGAAGTCTCAGGCGGCAGAGTTTTACGACGAAAGTGTTTCAAGTCTTGTCCACCGCTATGATAAGTGCCTCAATGTGTTTGGTGACTATGTGGACAAGTAGTATGTCAATGACTCTTTCATATGTACATAATAAAATGTATTTCTTGTACTCAGTTTTTTTAATGCCAAAACGTTCCCTACTTTCTAAATAGAACTCGTATTTTGTAAACAATGTTTAAGTTATATATTTTACCGCGCGAAGAACAGCCTATAACAGCAGTTGGTACAGCCCTGTTCGTCTAGCACCTGACTCGGCCGTATAACTCACGCAGAGCCGCGTAGTGGAATTCCCGGAGTTCACAGACACCAATTTTAAGAATCTACATCCTGATTTACAGTGGAGCGAATGGAAGAGAACACTTGCGAATGAGCAATTGCAGAAAATTCACTACCATTCTCTTTTATATCGGTAGAATAGTTTATACTAGAGGGAACGGAAGGGAACGTAAGGAAGCGAACATCATTGCCTAAGAACGCTGTGTTATTAGTTTCTACTTTTTTGTGCTAATATTCGGCATACAGGATACAACTCTATCTTGTTAGAGACACAGTGCGAAACTTTGCTATTCAGTGAAGATTATTTTGCATGGCGAGCGCACTGTTCTTGACAGAGTATACAAAATGGCGCAGGGAAGAAAGAATTTAAGTGTCTCAATTTGTATGGAAGCGTGGCATGCGAGGAGATCGTGCACTTTGCACGGAATTGCAGCTCCATCTCCCTTTAACACTGATCCAAAACTTACCTTGTATAGCCGGCCGGGGTGGCCGAGCGGTTCTAGGCGCTACGGTCGCAGGTTCGAATCCTGCCTCGGGCATGGATGTGTGTGATGTCCTTAGGTTAGTTAGTTTTAAGTAGTTCTAAGTCAAGGGGACTGATGACCTCAGATGTTAAGTCCCGTAGTACTTAGAGCCATTTGAAGCGTTTTATAAATAGAGCACTAATTACCCACGTCGAACACCATCTCAGGAGGTGACACAGCTAGCGTTTCCACTAGGTGTGTAGGGTGTAATTGTCGTATTCTTCCGTTTTTTTAATTTTTTCTCCTAAACCAAAAATGACAGTGACAAATCGCTCGCTTCGTGATCCAGAGAGCGCGGGATCAAATCCTGTTGAGACCACAACTTCTTCACTGTGATTTTCAACCGAGCATGCACTTCACACAGCTGTTGGATTGGCCACGAAGGACATGTGGTTCGGATTCTATGTTAAACTACAGGTCTCCATTTTCCAGTTAGGTAATTGGAGAAGGTTAGGGACGCGTAATTAGCTGCAGTGGCGTCCAATTGAAAGACCTGCAAGAGGCCTACCGAGTACACCAGACAGCACTCTCTTTTGCTCGTGCTTTTTTACCTCGTTTGCTCCGGTGAAATCCTATCTTAAACTATACAAACATTTGTTTTAATAACTTCATATCGACAGTTAAATGTCGTACATTTGAATATCAGTAAAACAGATCTTTGTTTATTTCCTGTAGTCACAAATATGCGAAGTGTGTATTGAATGACATAAACAAACATTTTTCTTGCACCAGGCACACCGGACAAAGGAAAAACTGATGCAGTCAGGCACTTCACAGTAACCGCTAGTTTATTTAGACAGAACTGGGATGCAGTTAGAAATGGTCCAAGCCATTGTTCTGCATACTGCGCTGCATCCCAGGCACACTTGATCAAATTCGTAAAGCGTAGCGAAGAAAACTGGTAACGCACAAATGACTGGACCTTAAGAATAGTGTTCCGCTGATAAACCTGAAATGAGAGAGAGGTATCAGAAATTACGTTCTCTGATAATTTCCTGAAAAATGGTTACCACTGTCGAAAAAATTTTTAATGAGAGGTTGAATCGCACTAGTGGTTCCAGGCGGTATCAACATTACAGCTACAGATTTTTCATCGTCCTCCACAAAAACAAAGGCGTCGTTATGTCCAGACCATGAATCAAACAAAAACAATCAATTAGTTCCTGCAGCTGATAGGGAAACGTTTTGGACAAAATGTTGAAAATTATTCTTCCCCATTTTTCCAGATTTTGATACGTCTATTACAAGATTTTTGCACCTAAACAGTACGCTTTTTTTCAACTTTTTTGTCCTGATTTTCCTTGCGGTTCCTGAAGACAGATATACAGCTGCAGAAACACTAAATCACTCATACTTATCACTGGCATTATCGTATATGGACATGTCATTCCGTTCATTGATTGAGCAACCGACTCCGTGTTTTTTTTGGTCACCCCGAAACGATAAAGTGCGACGTGAACGCAGTTGTTTCACGAAATCTGACTGATCAGCGTTATTAACAGCAGTTGCTGGGATAACAGTTACGTCAGCTATGGATTTCTGCATAGCATTATCTATCACTGACGTAAACTTGGTAATTTTGCGACTTCTTATTCTGTATGATTTCTTGAACCTGCGTAGCCAGGTCGACGAAGCCTGGGAATTAGCAATGTTCAATGACAGATGCAATTCGGATGGGTCAGTCTCGTATATCTCCATTGGTAACGGAGCATAGCCTCTCACGAGCAGTTCTAATTCCTTCGAACAGTTTTTCATTAAGATGCTTTCGGGTTTCCACTTCGCGCATATTTCTTACTTCATGCAATTCATTCCTCCATTTGTACAGTTCACGCTCTGATTTTACGAAATGAAAACGCCTTTGCACACTGCGTAACTTCAAGCGTTTTTTCCCTCCTTCGTTTAACCAATATTTCACTGCCTGAAAGCTGTTGCCGTACGTGTTTTTACTTTTTTTTTTTAGTTTTATAAGGTATTTTCTTCAGAACTGTTACTGGCACAACTGATGTTGTCCGAACCACAGTTCATGGAATCGTTACAGTTATTTCCTATTTTTTCCACAATTTCAAACGAAATGTCGATATCATTCGCATGAATATTGAGGAAACCAACTAACAAAGGACGCATATGTACGTCCTCAGAAGAAGTAGGTGATTTCGACTGGAAACCACTTCCTTCACATTTCATCATTGCTAAATTGAGAACGTTAATCGGATTCCACATTACTGTGAAACTGGAAGAAAGAAAAAGGTACCATTGGCAGGCATGCCTTACGAAAGCACACCTTCACAAATTACGATCCGGTTGTGTCGTGTTTCCTATTTACAAATGTACCACCGACCTCAATTGTGTGTGTGCTTAGTTGCTCATACGCAGTTGCTACAGCGCCATTGGGGGTGTACATTTCTACCGCAGTCTAGCGTGCTAAGAATTTGGCAATTTACAGCTTTTTTTAAATACTTGCGGTGCCTCTTAGCAGCTAAAATTTTGACAGTGCATTTCTTCCGTTGTCTTCTTCGTGTGTAAAAAGAATTTCAGGGGAGGTTTCGACATGTCTTATTGGCCACTCCCTTGTGAGACTCACGAGAAAGCTTTGCTGTGAACATTGTGGCTTGACTGACAGAGCGCTGCACCGAACAGTAGCCTGTTCACGAATCCTAGGGTTACGGAAGTGAATTAAATTTAAATGCGCAACCGCGGAAATTAACCCCAAGAAGATAGTGTACACAGATTCGAGAACATTCTTGGCTTCAAAGACGAGAACAATCACGTGGCTTATAGATTCTGTATAAATTACGTCATCAACGATGGAGTACCGCGCGCCTTAGCCGCGTGGTCTAGGGTGCCTTGCCATAGTTCGCGTGGCTTCCGCCTTCGGAGGTTCGACTCCTCCCTCGGGCATGGGTGTGTGTGTTGTCCTTAGCGTAAAGTAGCTTAAGTTAGATTAAGTAGTGTGTAAGCCTAGGGCCCGATGACCTTAGCAGTTGAGTCCCTTAGGAACTTAGCACTAACCGATGGAGTTGAATCTGTAACTGAATTCAAACTGTTCTTGCACGTAGGAAGGGACAAATTCACAGAAACAGCTGAAAAAAGGGAAAACTTGGCCCATTCGTGCACTTTTCACAAAAAGAAGGGTATTTAAAAAGGAAAACACCAAAAAGTTACTTTTCAAGGAAGTCTGGTGTTTACGTAGATCTATAGCTTAGTTCAATTATTTAAAATACAGTCAGAACATAATTTTATTTATTCAAAATGCCGTGAATTAAATAATAACATACCCTTAAGAAGAAGGAAGTTTTTGTTCTGACAGGAAATTAATGCTTTCGTCAATTTAAACAAGCAAAATTTAGTGACTTAAGAAAACTCGAATACACCTGAAGGAAGATGGCCCATAAAGGCATAATTTGGAGAAAAAAAATGCACATCTGTTGTTTACAATTGCTGTCTAAAGTTGCCACTGTGGTTAATGCGCTGATGTCGCATATTTGCTAGGAATGAAGTCTCTCTCACAACTTTTTGGACCGAAATGTATTATCACTCCACATTTTGATACATATTGTGACTGCTGATAAGACCTAGGTTTCGGATAAAAGTCGAGAAACAAAGGATCAGAGAGTGGAATGGCATCATTCACGATCCTCGGGAAATCTAAAAACAAAAAACAAAAAAAAAGCCGAACAAATTCCACGCACCAGAAAGGCTACGGTCACTGTGTTTTGGATTCGGAAGTGCATCCTGCCCTTCAACTTTATGGCTACAGGACAACCGATAAACGCAGTGGCTTATGATCAGGCCATTCAGTGACTACGCCACATTGTTCAAAATAAAGAGCGTGAATTGTTCAAAAATGGCTCTGAGCACTATGGGACATAACATCTGAGGTCATCAGTCCCCTAGAACTTAGAACTATTTAAACCTAACTAACCTAAGAATATCACACACATCCATGCCCAAGGCAGGATTCGAACCTGCGACCGTAGCAGTCGCGCGGTTCCGGACTGAAGCGCCTAGAACCGCTTGGCCACAGCGGCCGGCCTCGACACAGGAAATGTCTTTCTCACTATAAAATGTTTTACCGCGCAGGTGGGCCTTCAGACGACCGAAGAGGTAAATATCAGACGGAGCCAAGTCCGTACTGTAGGGAGGATGAGGAACCATTTCCCAATCCATTTTCCTGATTTTCTCCTGTGTCGTAAGGGCTGTGTGGGGTTTGGCATTTTTATGGTGTAATCTGATGAACCGACCCTGAAGTTGTGGTCTGTGGGTCTTGATGGCACGTCGCAGCTTGTCCAGTGACAAACATTAATGGTCCCTGTTAATTGTGGAGCCAGGTTCCAAAAAGTCAATGAAAATGACATCACACTGATCCCAGAAGAAGGAGGCCATCACCTTTCGGCCTGCTGTTCGTGAAAGTCTTGGTTTCTCCTTCCGAGGGGAACCCGGATGACGCCACTCCATGGATTGGGTTTTGCTCTCAGGTTCTGACAAAAACAACCGTATTTCATCCTGGGTAATGACGCAGTCAAAACACTATTTCCACCCTTCAGTAAAGGTCTTCATGAGACCCTAGCATACATTCTTCCTCATCGTTTTCATTTCTCTCGACAATAATCTAGGCACCCAATGTGCACAGATTTTTCTGTACCCTAGTGACTGTACCAGTCATACCACGCTACCGAATGACAAACGAGACATTTCAGCAAGCTGTCGTGTCGTCACACATCTGTCATTTTGGATGATTTGATCAATGGCCTCCTTACTCACATCACTCACTGCCGTCGATGGTCTACCGCATCGTGGATTGTCCAGTAGAGAGAAATCACCTTCTTTAAACTTCTGCGACCACAGCTGCATACTGCTGCGATCCCCATAAACAGGAAGCAACTTCCTGTGAATCGATGTGGCAGAGTCATCGCCGGTCTTGGAGAGGAAGTCCATGACCGACCGTTGTCGCAACCTGATATTTACTTCACCGTCCGTTATGACTCACCTGTAAATAAACGAAAACACTTTTAAATACCAACTTATAGCTAAATGTTCCAAGTATGCTCACAAAAAATTTCATTCTCCTCCTGCAGAAAATAAAAAAATAAGAGACGACTGTGCAAAACTTTTTGAAGGCCGCTTGTGTGTGTATATATCACTACGGTTCTAAGTTGATAATTACCACTGACAATATAAAAAAATCCTAGTCAAAACAATTCATCCTACTGCCTTTTGACAATAAGTTTACGTTTAAGGTGCAAATAATTTTCTGTTATTAACATGTTAGTTTTGCTCATCCCACACATCGTCTTTCCTGGTTACATCCTTGGTCGATATTTAATGAATGATGTCTTTATATCTTTGCATAATGATAATATTTGAATTCTACACAAAAACATCAAGTGTATAACACATGTGTGATGCTCAACATAGATTTTTGGAATATTCTCAAATGTGCCACGTCAATTCTGTAGAACATATATATTGTGGTGGAATTCAGGAACCGAGCTAGAAAACCACATGGCCACAACTAAACGAACCACCATCTACTGAAACATATATAAGTGAACACGACTATTTTGCATCGTATATAAACACTTCAACGTATTAATGAAACAACTGACAAAGTGGCACTAAATACTCAAATACTCTTGTGCGGTGTGGAGCAGACGACATGCTGTTAACCAAAACATCTACGTAACGAAAAATTTTTGCCATCAGAAGATGTGCGTGGTAGCCCGAGACCGGCTATAGCAGTAAAATAAAACATCAAGAACTATTTGTGGCTGGTTGCTTCATCCATCAACTATCATTAACGGACGCGGAGTTCACAACATCCAACATGGATAAAATAAGATCAAAATAAGTTTTCTTTCATTATCGTGAATCAAACTGCCTGAAAAAACAAATGTTCTTTACCTTTAGGCGATCCTCATGGTTATAACTATGCAGTGCCGATTTAAAGGTTAAAGTGCTGTTAGTCACACATCGTCCTGTTTTTCAGCAACTACAGTCCAAACTGCATGGGAAAAACTTACATAATGATCTGAAGACTACCTTTAATACCGTTCCCAGATCAAAATAACTATACTGGTCAGCACTCAACTCCACTCAACTATGAAAGCTACATCGTGAACGACTCACAAAAGGTATGAGTCGCACTTCGCATTAGTCGCCGGTTTCTTCCACACTCGTATCGTTTATCACAGCTCCGACACTAATTTAACCAAAGAAACGACGCCTCAGAATGCGAAGTTTAGAGTCTCGTGACAAGCCTCTAGATTTCCTGAGAAAAACACTGGTATTTTCATCTTTTAGAAAACTAAATAGTTTCTGACACTCTTGTTCTCTCAGTGCATAAAAGAACCTGACAATCACAGAGCTCACATTTGTTAAAATATATCAATAATTATGTTCTCTCCGTTCCTAGCGCGTGTTACTGACACTCATCCAAATTAATGCATAGATTCCTAAGTGAAGCACTGTAGCTCCGCCTGGTCAGCTGTTATTGACACACTCACCGTTTCTCATCACACTGTAATTGTAAGTTGTATACACCACATCAGCACCTACCACTGGGGGGTCGTTATTTCCAATGTGTACCCGATACGTATCATATTAATCTCACTTCTCTCGCAGATGGCGCGTTCATGTATGATGATGTGTTTTCCGACTAAAAAACAGGTACCGCAATCCTCTCACATGTCGATAAAATAACAATCTACTACTGATACTTCATTTAAATATCACTGCGTAACTGTTTGTGGATATATGAAGTGGTACTATTGTACAGAGTCATTTGCAGCTAAAGTAAATGGTGGCGTCATTGCGTGCGTGGGGAACGCTAGAGTGGATTTCAGAATACAACATCAAGTAAACTGTAGCTTTGACAACTTGGACCACAAAACATACATCCGGAAACTGATCTCTAAGGAAAAGACTTTACATTTCATCTTATCTTAACCCTGTTGTTAATGTTATTCTTGCTGTTGTTGTGGACTTCATTCCAAAGGATAATTTGATGAAGGGATGGGAAAAACCGAAATGTTACAACCGATACCAGTAATTCAGTTCTAAGAACCGATATTTCTCGTTATTTGGTTGTCTCAGTTATGTCAGATGTTTTTATTTCTTACTAATAACCGGGGAATAAAACAGAAACACCTGTAAAGTGCAACCTTTGTGGTTTACTTATTCTAGGATTGAAGACAACTGTGTAATTTGAAATGATATGTTTAATGTCGCAATATTAGCACAAAAATACACGCTTTTAAACAGTTTTCAATGTGACAACAACAAAAAGTTGTCAGGATAACGCATCTCGTCAACATCAAAAAGTGAAATAATCCTAAATACAACAATATTAAATATTAACTCTCAGAAGGTTAAATTTTGATAAACACGACAATATTAAAGTTTAACTAGAAGTTTCTTTACAAAATTGTCCCTATTCTTACGTTATTATGTTGGTCAGTACTACGAAAATCGTCCGATTCCGGTTCAAAGTTCGGTACTATTTTTAGTATGACAATCAAGTCTATGGTGGATGGTTACTTATGTGACAAATTGAGCAAAAGATTACCCAAGGTCGCTCGAGTTTACAGTGGACGCAAGCTGGTGAACCAACAAGTTTACGTCTCTGCACGCGGTATTTACCTTAAGCTGCGATAAGCTGTCGTCTGCTAGGCCGCTCTCTTCCACTGAAATTCCTGTAAAACTAATTACATCTTTGTTGAATCTTCCAGCGGAAACTTTCCCTATGTTTCACGTTATGTGAGACAACATGTACTCATCCCTAGTCTTGAAGCAGCACGCATATTATAATGCCCTCTCAGTTCCTGCAAGAATTTGCCGATGACACCGCCTTCCTCGCCCTTGCCCCCACCCTGCAACGCTCCCAACGCCTTCTCCAATCCCATCTTGACCGGTTCACCGCTTGGTGCAACCAGTGGTTGCTCAAGGTCAATCCCTCCAAAACCCAGGCGATCATTGTAGGCAAAACCACCCCTTCCTTCCGCCTCCTTGATTTCTATCTCACCGTCTATGGCCGTCCTATCGCCCTCACTCCCACCCTTAAGTACCTTGGCGTCACCCTCGACCGTCGCCTCTCCTGGACTCCCCATCTCCAGACAATCCAAGCCAAGGCACGTTCCCGACTCCGTCTCCTCAAGCTCCTTTCCGGCCGCACGTGGGGTCTGGACCCCTCCACAATCCTCCACACCTATAAATCCATCATCCGCCCTATCCTTTGTTACGCCCATCCAGCCTGGATCTCCGCCCCCCCTACCTTCTATAAATCCCTCCAAATCCTTGAACGCCATGCTCTCCGCCTTGCCTATCGCATCCGTCTCCCCTCCCCCACACGGATCCTGTATGATCTCATCCCCTTCCCCCAACTCCTCCTTTTCCTTGAAAGGATACGTATCCTGTACACCTCACGTAAACTTGATCCTCCTCACCCGCTCGTTTCCTCGCTCCTCTCCCACCCCCGCCCGCTGCCGCGCCTGTATTCGCACGTCCCACCCGGTCTCCATCTCTCCACCCTCCATACCCTCTCCCAAGGTGGCTTCCGCCAGCTCCCTCTCCCTGATGATGTCCTCGTCCCCTCCATCTACCCCTCCTATCAACTTTGACCCTGCCCCACCCCCCACTTCCCGTGTCCTTTCCTTTCGGCACCCTCCCTCCCTTCTCTTCTCTTCCCTTCTTTTTCCATCTCCCTGTCCCCTCCCTTCCCCCTCTTCCCCCGGGCTTCCTCTCCCCCTTCCTCCCTCCCCCCTATCTCCCCTGCCCGTGGCATCTCTGCTCTCCCCTCTCGCTCTCCCACTCCCCTTCCTCCTCCTCCTCTCTTGGCAGGTCCCCGGACTCGCACACGTATAGTGAACATTCGCGCGCCGGAGATCGTCGCCTTTTGTGCTTCGTGTGTGTGACGTCATATAGTGTTTTTGGTGTCCGCCATCCCACTCCTACGTTCACTTGTGCCGTCGGACTCACCAGTGTTTTGTGCGCCGTGCCGACGTGTTTTCCGTGTTGTTATCGTCACATGTGAACGACTCCGTGTTTTTTTTTATGTCTCTGTGACCTCTCTCTTTTGCCCGTCACTTTGTTCATTGTTATTCACCATGTTTTATACTCTTGTAAAACGCTATGGCTGAAGAGCGGCGTAGTGTGCCGCTGCCAGCCTACCTGAATTGTACAGGTTTTAAAATAACAATAAAGTAAAAAAAAAAAAAAATTCCTGCAAGAACAGTTAACTAATTGGCTGGTTCCTTTCTCCACAGTTGGAGCTAAATGATGCTATAGGTAATTTCTAGATGCATATCAGCCGCTGTGAACGCAGTGTTCACACAAATCACTCCTCTGCGTCGTACAGAGCGTTATGCACTCCGTTCTGCACTCGACGCCAGTTCAAAGAAGAGTTCACGAAAATTTCCATCTTGCCTTAATCATAACCGAATTGTCTCCCGACCTGGGTTCTTTCGTTCTTCATGTCACGGCTTTTATCGACCAATAGGAACGTTCCTCTTATTGTGTGGAAACTCTCTCTACCAATCGCAAGGTCCCTACCAATTAATTGCGTCGAAACTTTGGCTCTTCTCTCATTCCAAGGGCGTTATCGCCAATCGGACGTTTTGTGCCCGTTCCACACGCCTAAATGCGTACACTGACTCTCTGACGTGTGTACCGCTCGCTGGACATGTGATCGAAAATGCGTCACTGGTCTTGTTTTGTATCTATTTGGAATTCCGAAACTCAGTTTTCTAAAAGCTTTCTTTCCTGTCCTCCCTCAGACGGGACGTTACACTCACTCTCCCCATCTAAGTCACATGGTCGGTTGTTGACTTTCCGCCTGGGACACCCCTTTAAGTGGTTTTCATAGTACCATCTGCAGCGCAGCCTTGCCTGTGCCCTCATCTCTCTGAATTCCAAACTAAAACGCTTCTCGCTGCTTGTATCACTTTCGTCTCAAACATGCATTATAGGAATGGTGTGTTAATTACCGTCGATTGAGTGTCATCCCTTTTTGCATTACACGCTGATAGGTAAATTTGCTTATTACCGCCAAATTAAGTCAGGTGTCATATTCACCTTCCCGTTGCGATGTATAAAACTGTCATATAAGGTGCGAATCTGACTTTCATTTACTCTGCCACCTTGCACATCGATTAATCATAGGAGGAGTGCTAATATTTTTCGTCTTGGAATAAATCTTTTTTAAAGAACTAGTAAGTTTTATTCGTAAAATTTGAATTGTTTTGAATTACTGCGACGGTATAGAAAAAGGGAATCGCGAACAGTGCTGTTTTAATAACAATGCTGACAGAAACGGGCAATAAACACATGGCATAAAAGTTGGTGTACCATTGCTGAGACAACAATGTGCCTATTATCTTTTGGCGTGGGCTATTGGATGGTATGAATGACATGCAGTGTGCAAGACTTGCCCCGTTTAGCCCATATGGTAGTTCCTCACTGTCATCTCCGGACGCCGGCCGCGGTGGCCGTGCGGTTCTAGGCGCTTCAGTCCGGAGCCGCGCTGCTGCTACGGTCGCAGGTTCGAATCCTGCCTCGGGCATGGATGTGTGTGATGTCCTTAGGTTAGTTACGTTTAAGTAGTTCTAAGTTCTAGGGGACTGATGAGCACAGCAGTTGACTCCCATAGTGCTCAGAGCCATTTGAACCATCTCCGGACGTCGGTTGTATTACAGAACTGCACCACTCCTAGTCTGGAAGTAATTTTATGAAGCCCAGTACCAATGAATTGCAATAATACATTTGCTTTAAAAGGTTAAAAACGGGAGGCGCCATAACTAATTGTTGATGCAATATAAGGAGAAAAGGTAAAACTTAATAGGTCATTCATAGTTTACAATAAATACAGTAAACAGCTGATCTGTTACCTCTGTCTACATAATATGCCTTTATCTGCTTGTAGCCCTTCAAAACGGACAAATTAAACAAATAAAAAATAGCGTTCTTCACCCTCAGTTTTCACCCTTCAGCACAGACTATTCGTAAAGTTCAGATAGTCGTATGATCCCCGATTACAACATGAGATTTGTGCAGAGTTTCAAAAATTGGCATCAGTAAGAGAATAGTGGTGATTTTTTGCAGTAGTCAACCACCTACAATTTTTTGAGAAAAGCAGTGTACGTTGGGCGGACTAAGATTCTTTCCGGTATTTAATTTAAAATTTTGATTCTATTTGTCTTCAAACTGAGAGAGTCAAATTTTTTCAATCTTCGATTGATTTCTACGTATATTACAGGAAGTAATAGGAATTATATAACCGAGAATCGGTTATTTCAGAAAGCGGTATTGTGAGCGGTTTTAATAGTAGGACTGAATTGACGCTGAAAACAGAAACGATACAACCTGAAACCGGTTTTTCTAGCGATAAACGCCATCCCTGATTTGATGCAGCTCTCCATACTAGTCTATTCTGTACAGGCCTCTTCATCGCTTCATTAACTATTGCAAAACTACATCCATTTGAACCTGCTTGCTTTATTCAAGCCTTCGTCTGCCTCTACAATGTTTACTACTCTATCTTCCTTCTACTACAAAACTGACGATTCTTTCACGCCCCAGCATGTACCTTTCACGCCCCAGCATGTACCCTGTCAACCGAATTTTTCTTTTAGTCCAGTTGAGCTATAAATTTCTTTCGTCTCCAGGTCGATTCAGCACCTGCTCGACGATTGTTGTCCTCTTCTCCCCAATACTTATCGCCCACATTTGATTTCCACGCAAGACTACACTCCAGACAAATACCTTGACAAACGTCTTTCCAATGCTTAACGTTACATTAGGTTTAAACTAAATTTCTCTTTTTCAGGGAAGTCTTTCTTGCCATTGCCTATCTACATTTTCTATCGTCTCTACTGCTCTCATCATTAGTTATTTTACTGCCCAAATAGTAAAACTCATCTACCACTCTCACTGTCTCATTTCCTAACATAATGCCCTCTGTGTCACCTGAGTTAATTCGACTACATTGAATTACCTTTTCCTTTACTTAACGTTCTTCAGATAAACTCGTTTCAAAACACTAGTCATTCCATTCATTTTCTCTTCCAAGTCCTCTGCCATCGTCTTCCCAATGCTTAATGTTACGTTAGATTTAAACTAAATTTCTCTTTTTCAGGGAGGTCTTTCTTGTCATTGCCTATCTACATTTTCTATCGTCTCTACTGCTCTCATCATTAGTTATTTTATTGCCCAAATAGTAAACTCATCTACTACTCTAACTGTCTCATTTCTTAATATAATGCCCTCTGTGTCACCTGAGTTAATTCGACTACATTGCATTATCTTTTCCTTTACTTAATCTTCTTCGGATAAACTCGTTTCAAAACACTAGTCATTCCATTCATTTACTCTTCCAAGTCCTGTGCCATCGTTGGTGTAGTGATCTTCAGTCCGAAGTCTGATTTGATGCAGCTCTCCATGTTACTCTATCCTGTGCAAGCCTCCTCTTCATCTCCGAGTAACTACTGCAACATGCATCCTGAGGAATCTGCTTACTGTATTCATCTCTTGGCGTCCCTCTACGACTTTTACCCTCGCCCCCCCCCCTCCCCCCCAACACTTTCCTCGAGCACTAAATTGATTATTCGTTGATGTCTTAGAATATGTCCTACCAACCGGTCCCTTCTTCTGGTCAGGTTGTCCCACAAATTTCTTTTCTCCCTAACTCTATTAAGTACCTCCTCATTACTTACTTGATCTGTCCATCTAATCTTCGACATTCTTCTGTAGCGCCACATTTTAAAAGCTGGTAATCTCTTCTTGTCGATACTGTTTATCATTCACGTCTCACTTCTATACATGGCTGCACCTCGTACAAATGCTTCGAGAAAAGACTTTCTAACACCTAAATGAATAGTCGATGTTAACAAATTTATCTTCTTCAGGAACTCCTTTTTTGCCATCGCCAGCCTACATTTCATATCCTCTCTACTTCAACCATCACCAGTTATTTTGCTGCCCAAAGACCAAACGCGTCTACTACTGTAAGTGTTTCATTTCCTAATGTAATTCCCTCAGCGTCACTTGATTTAATTCGATTACATTCCATATCCTTGATTTGCTTTTGTTGATGTTCGTGTTATATCCTCCTTTCACGACACTGTCCAGTCCGCTCAACTGCTCTTCCGTGTGCTTTGCAACACAAAACCTTAGTTTTTATTTCTTCTCCCTGAACTTTAATTCCTACTCCTAATTTTTCTTTTGTTTCCTTTACTGCTTGCTCAGTGTGACAGAATTACAATGTCATTAGCAAACCTCGAATTTTTTTTACTTCTCCTTTCTCTCTCCAAATTTCACATTGGTTTCCTTCACTGCTTGCTCTGCGTACATGTTGACTAATACTGAGAATACAATACAACCTTGTCTCAGTGCTTTCTCTACTATTCCTTCCTTTTCAAGTCATTGGAGTCTTATAACTGCAGTTTGGTATCTGTGAAAGATGGAAATAGCCTTTTGCTGATTGCACTGTATCAGTATCAAAGACTGCATTCTAGCCAACATTGCCAAAAGCTCCCTCTAAATCTACAAACGTTATAAAAGTAGGTTTTTCCTTTTTAACCGATCTCCTAAGACTATCCGTTTGATCAGTATTACCTCAAGCGTTCCTACATTTCTCTAGACCTCAACCTGGTCTTCCCCAAAGTCGACTTCTAAGAATTTTTTTCATTCATCCATAAATATTTCATACCAGTATTCCACAGCTATGATTTATTGAACTAATGGTTCTGTAGTATTCACACCGGTCAGCACCTGCCTTCTTTGTAATTGGAGTTGTTACATTCGAAAGGGTGCCCTTGGGAAGATACACACCACTCCCATGAACTGTCATTCTCCCTATTCTGCACTAGCATCTATTTGGACCTGTCATAACCATAATTTACAAAATTTATAGTATTTTGAATAGTTCCCACCAAAATGTGATTACGAGCATGTGTAACGCCGGAAATGCATATCCTCCTATTTCCATCAATTGTACTATTATTTTTTTTCCTTGTTTTGTTACCTCAAGATATGACATTTCTATCTCTTTATATATTGTAATTGTTTTACTGTTTGTATATATATATTTATGCACTCATGTCGATGTAAATTGGTTTGTTTCGTAAATATTATTTGTATTTTTAGGCTGGGTCTTGCCTAGGGAAAACTGCTATCGAACGATTACATCGATGGGTCGTGTGAAGAATCAAAGTGTGTAGGATCTTTGGTAGTGCTAACTCTGCCGCGTGGAGCGCGGTCAGAGAGAGTCTGGTTGGAGTAGCGAGTGGAGCAGGTGTGTTGTGTGACGCTCCCGCGAGTTGCCGCGCTTTCGGGGTTTGGCAGCATGTAATTGCGCTCGACTCGCGATGATACACTCCTGGAAATGGAAAAAAGAACACATTCACACCGGTGTGTCAGACCCACCATACTTGCTCCGGACACTGCGAGAGGGCTGTACAAACAATGATCACACGCACGGCACAGCGGACACACCAGGAACCGCGGTGTTGGCCGTCGAATGGCGCTAGCTGCGCAGCATTTGTGCACCGCCGCCGTCAGTGTCAGCCAGTTTGCCGTGGCATACGGAGCTCCATCGCAGTCTTTAACACTGGTAGCATGCCGCGACAGCGTGGACGTAAACCATATGTGCAGTTGACGGACTTTGAGCGAGGGCGTATAGTGGGCATGCGGGAGGCCGGGTGGACGTACCGCCGAATTGCTCAACACGTGGGGCGTGAGGTCTCCACAGTACATCGATGTTGTCGCCAGTGGTCGGCGGAAGGTGCACGTGCCCGTCGACCTGGGACCGGACCGCAGCGACGCACGGATGCACGCCAAGACCGTAGGATCCTACGCAGTGCCGTAGGGGACCGCACCGCCACTTCCCAGCAAATTAGGGACACTGTTGCTCCTGGGGTATCGGCGAGGACCATTCGCAACCGTCTCCATGAAGCTGGGCTACGGTCCCGCACACCGTTAGGCCGTCTTCCGCTCACGCCCCAACATCGTGCAGCCCGCCTCCAGTGGTGTCGCGACAGGCGTGAATGGAGGGACGAATGGAGACGTGTCGTCTTCAGCGATGAGAGTCGCTTCTGCCTTGGTGCCAATGATGGTCGTATGCGTGTTTGGCGCCGTGCAGGTGAGCGCCACAATCAGGACTGGATACGACCGAGGCACACAGGGCCAACACCCGGCATCATGGTGTGGGGAGCGATCTCCTACACTGGCCGTACACCGCTGGTGATCGTCGAGAGGACACTGAATAGTGCACGGTACATTCAAACTGTCTTCGAACCCATCGTTCTACCATTCCTAGACCGGCAAGGGAACTTGCTGTTCCAACAGGACGATGCACGTCCGCATGTATCCCGTGCCACCCAACGTGCTCTAGAAGGTGTAAGTCAACAACCCTGGCCAGCAAGATCTCCGGATCTGTCCCCCATTGAGCATGTTTGGGACTGGATGAAGCGTCGTCTCACGCGGTCTGCACGTCCAGCACGAACGCTGGTCCAACTGAGGCGCCAGGTGGAAATGGCATGGCAAGCCGTTCCACAGGACTACATCCAGCATCTCTACGATCGTCTCCATGGGAGAATAGCAGCCTGCATTGCTGCGAAAGGTGGATATACACTGTACTAGTGCCGACATTGTGCATGCTTTGTTGCCTGTGTCTATGTGCCTGTGGTTCTGTCAGTGTGATCATGTGATGTATCTGACCCCAGGAATGTGTCAATAAAGTTTCCTCTTCCTGGGACAATGAATTCACGGTGTTCTTATTTCAGTTTCCAGGAGTGTAGTTTCTGACATGGTGTCGCGGACGGGAAGCATTAGCTGGCGCACATCAAGAGCCCGTTTCGCCTGGTGACCGTGTCGAGAAGAAGGCGCGCCAGCATCCAGCTTCTGCAACAGTGACGGCCGACAATGAGTGACTGTCACCACTTCCTCGATCGACGGCTTCAAACCTTCAATCAACCAACAAGGAAGACTAAAAGCACGTAAAGTTTCAGAACTGTATGGCAGACCTCAGCTTTTCAAATTGTTCCATTTGCCTCGCAAAATTACAGCAACTTAGCATGAACCTTTGTCGCTCATTGTCCCAATTGCATTGCCAAGCAGGGTCCCTTCCTTTTCCGAAATGAGCCCGAGGGTCGTTGAAATTCAAACGTCAGCATCATTCGATTTCACTGCTTTAATTTCAAAGTTCAGCTGGCTACAATATTTAGATTGCACAAGCACAAATTAAGAGTGCGAGTTTTGTTACCGTATTTTAGTTACCTGTGACTGCAGCTCAGCTTGGTACGTACTAACTTTTACTATTGTTAATTGTTCAGAATCATTTAATTCAAGTTCAAAGTTAATTCTCTTATTTCTAAATTGCGTAGATTCAAGTAGCTTTTGAAATGATTGTTGAGGTAGTCCAAGACTAACCTTATTTTACTGAATGTCGATGTGCTTCAGAAAGAAAGCTCACTATTAACTTCAGTCACTAAATTAACTTTCGATTTTCCAGTTTTATTAATTCTTTTGCTAAATTAAGTCAGAGTGTAGCGAAATTTATTACTTCTGACAAACTTTCAGTTTTCACACTACATGTGTCAACCTTCAGTTGCCACGCTTCTAGTGCTAATTATATGTGTAATTACCTTTCTTTTTCAGTTACTATAGTAATTGTCCTTAGGACTGGCGACCGTAATTTCCCCCAAATCTCAAATATCTAATTACTGCTAGTTAATTGTTAACGTAACGGCCGCACATTTACTTTCTTCATTAACTTTACCCCTTTTCAAAATTAATTTCCACCAGTTTCATTTGCATTTTTCCTTTCATTTAGATGTAACCCTTTCCTCCCTCTTTACCGACAGATTAACTTCGGTGACGATTGCTTTTCCCAAATTTCCATTAGGTACACGCGGTTTGATTTTTCACTGTCATTAAGGTCGATAAGTGAGGGGGAGGTTACACATGGTGTTCTAAGAATGCTTTATAATTACTGAAATGATACTGAGATTCACTAACATAGTGAGATTTATTGTTTTAAAGCCCAAATGAATCCATTCTTCAGAAATCATGACAGTACGTGGCTATTCAAGTGTACTACAAGCACAGCAACTTTCCATGAATAGTAGGTTGGCAAAGTTGAAGTGAGAGCCCATCAAATGGATGTAGTTGCCTGTTCTCTACTGTGAATGGGCTGATTATCGTAACAGATTGCTAAGTCATTAACTTGTGCTACAGTGATCCACTAAAAGAATTCTGCCAAAATAACTCTTTGTTAGAGATGTAAAATACTTAACCAGGCTCTGTGCTCGGTTGGTGTGGAGTCAGCTATCAGCGATGGGACGATTTTCCGATAAGTAACGATATCGTCGGGCTGTCCAGATGAGCATTGGGCACTGTCTGGGTTACCGACAAAGTGAATACTCCTACTTTCTCTCTCCAGCTGTCCAGAATTGAGTTCCTCGAATTTTACACGAAGTCCCAAAAAATTAAGATGTGCTGACCCCACCAAGCCGCATAGCTACCAATAGTGGCCGGTAGTGGACCTCAGCGCCAGTCACAAGTGCACAAACTTCCGCACACAACCCTTCCAGGGGAGATTCGAGTGCTCTCTCGGGCATTGGTGTATGTGTTGGTCCTTTGGATAATTTAGGTTAAGTAGTGTGTAACCTTAGGGACTGATGACTTTAGCAGTTAAGTCCCATAAGACTTCACACACATTTATTGAACCCTTCCAAAACACCACAAAAAATCCTATACCAGCTTAGACGCTTCCCACTTTAACTGCCGGCCGGTGTGGCCGTGCGGTTCTAGGCGCTTCAGTGTGGAACCGCGTGACCGCTACGGTCGCAGGTTCGAATCCTGCCTCGGGGATGGATGTGTGTGATGTCCTTAGGTTAGTTAGGTTTAAGTAGTTCTATGTTCTAGGGGACTGATGACCACAGATGTTAAGTCCCCAATGGCTCAGAGCCATTTGAACCACTTTAACTACTACCGCCTTGTTATGTCAACAAGTTTCATCAACTGTCCGCCGGTCAGATGCCCTTTTAAAGCATATGCGAGCAGACCGCCGCATGGGAAGAGTAACCGACGTAGTAAAACACTGTGCCTACATGAGGAGATGGTATTACGGACACCTCACTGTCGCAGAGCTGCGATTCAATGAACGCAGTGATGCCATGTCGTCACACAGGCAGATTCGAAGCAATTCTTGTTGCCTTCCCTCCGGCCAAGAGAAAGCCGAGGGCGCCTCTGAAAGAGGCTTTTTGAAGTCTGAGGGTGCTCCTCCTGCGTGATATATCTTGCACACCAACTGGTTTACTTTTGTCATGGTTGACTCTTCCAAGGATCTCAGTAACTCTAAGGAAGTTTCGTCTAGTCCAGGAGCTTCGCTACCACTTAGGTCTTTCAGTAATCTGTCAAATTCTTCTCAAAATTCCATATCTCCCGTCTCCTCCTTATTTACTTGCTTTTCCCGTACTGTAATATTGCCTTCAATTTCAGTTTTATTTTGTAGTCATTCTACAGGGTGAAAACAAAATTCACGCATTTGGACTTCGCAACATTTTGTCGGGTGATAGCGGCCGGTAATGTTGTGGTATGTGTAGCTGCAATTCGTGTGGCCGCAAAGTTGCCGGACTATGTTGTCGGGATGTATTATGGGCAGTATGCAATTTTTATTGTCCCGTAAACGTACCTTTATGCATCTGTTCTTGCTTCGAATAGCACCTTTCATGGCAATAGTTCTGTTACTCGACACATAAAAAGTCAAAAAAGTTTTATTCGCATTTGCTTACTTCCATAATGGTTTTCTTTCGATGTTGAATAATAAAAAGATGGAGAGAGAATATTTTCTCTTACTACTCTTGTGGCATTTTCTGCAATATTTTCGTTTTGGTTTCCATGTTTGACTTAACATGACGCTTCGTAAACCTGTGGAACCAACCAACCTCACCCTTGAAGTCCATTAAGTTCAACTTAAGTTAAGGAATTCTGCTACCTAGGCAGAAAAACAACCAATGACGGTCGGAGCAAGGAGGACATCAAAAGCAGACTAGCAATGGCAGAAAGGGCATTCCTGGCCAAGAGAAGTGTACTAATATTAAATATCGGCCTTAATTTGAGGAAGAAACTTCTGAGAATGTACGTCTGGAGTACAGCATTGTATGATAGTGAAACATGGACTGTGGGAAAACCTGAACAGAAGAAAAAAATGGCTCTGAGCACTATGGGACTTAACATCCTAGGTCATCAGTCCCCTAGACTTAGAACTTAAACCTAACTAACCTAAGGACAGCACACACATCCTTGCCCGAGGCAGGACTCAAACCTGCGATCGTAGCAGCAGCTCGTTTTCGGACTGAAGCGCCTGGAACCACTCGTCCATAACGGCCGGCGGAACAGAAAAGAATTGAAGCATTTGAGATGTGGTGCTATAGGCGAATGATGAAAATTAGGTGGACTGGTAAGGTAAGGAATGAGGAGGTTCTGCGCAAAATCGGAGAGGAAAGAAATATGTGAAAAAACTGATGAGGAAAAGGGCAGGATGATAGGACATCTGGTAAGACATGAAGGAGTGACTTCCATGGTCTAGAGGGAGCTGTAGAGGGAAAAAACTGTAGAGGACGACAGTAAATAATTGAGGACATAGGTTGCAAGTGCTACTCTCCGATGAAGTGGTAAGCACAGGAGAGGAATTCGTGGCGGGCCTCATCGAACCAGTCAGAAGACTGATGACCAAAAAACAAAAAAAAGTTCAGCTGTAGTGCTAGCTTAGAAGCGTGTATTTGAAGCATTTTTGTATTGATTCCAATACCATTTTGCCGGTGTCCTTGAATACAATCCAATACGTCTTGTGTATCCCAGCAACTCATGTGCGTCGCATCGATGCACTGCTGCTTCCAGTTGAATCTAATGTTGCCAGACAGAGATAGATTTCTCACGACGTGAACATACAGCCGTTTTTAAGAATGGCGGGAATTTTAAGTCAATCGCTGGAAACTTACATTGATTCCGAGTATAAGACACACGTGAATTTTTGTAGAAAAAAGTACGTCTTATTGTCGGTAAAATACGGTAATTGTTTTTTGCATCGACTCGTGTACAGATCGACATTTTTTTGGTCTTCAGTTGTCATCACTGTGCGTGTTAGTTATTATTGTTTTGTGAAACTTTGTCCGTCCCACACGTTGAAGATGTTGAGTAATGCAGAAAATAGGAAATTAACTACTGAACGAAAGATAGAAGATACATTTGAAGCAAAAATTTTGGCAGATATTTTTATAAGCGTGAAAATGAACCTTGCAACTGCCCGGCGGGCAGTAATAACATCAACATTCGTGGTGAGTTTTTAACACCGTTTAATGAAAGCGTTGATTGGGTTCAAATACGGTGGTAGAAAAGTTAGAAGTGTAGACGACATTTTTGTTGGTGTTGATGTTAAAGAGGCATAAAAACGGGGAAACGCAGAAATAGTGATATACAAAGACATGAAGTGAGTGTGGAGGAAAAACAGTAAGTGGTGGATGTGAGAGTAAGTGTTGACGTTGTGATAAAATTGTGTATTAGACGTGAAAATGAAAGAGAAACATCTAGTGACCCAGCGAACTGGGTTAGCTGTGATGCTATCCGCGGTTTATTACTGTTTACTGTGCTCAGCAAAGCAAAAATATTGTAGGACAATAAAAAAATGTGCAAACTGAAAATGTCGAGAGTGGAAACAAACGAGAGAGTGTGTGGGGGGCGGAGGGAGAGAGAGGGGTAGCCTCGCTGTCTATAAAGCCGACTCTGCTGAGGTACTTCATAGTCCAGCCGTGCGCCGTAGGAAATCTGAGATTGATAAGGTCTCTTTAGTGATGTAGGTAAATCTACATCAGGACCATTTTCTGCATTGCGGCGTTTAATAATATGACGGGACAACCCTGCGGGCTTTGTGGGCTGTCATGGTAATTGTTGTGTGACGCCTACGAAGATCGGGTTGCAGGTCTCGCATGGCCTTTGAGCGGACCTGTTGGCCGCCTGTGTTAGTGAGCCCCGCGTTAATTGGATGCGGTTCCACTGTGGGCCAAAGGCAAACGCCGCTTGACGCCGCCGGATGCAATACACGCGGCCCGATACCTGTATACCTGTGAGCCTACTATTTGCTTCCCCCTCTACCCGTCACCTGTATCAAAGTGAAGAGTGACAAAGGCAGTTGATAGTGTACACCATGCTTCACCTGTTCATAAGCTGGTCATTAACAGTTCCTTTCATACCTGACAAATGCTATGCTGAAGGTTGCCCTCCACTGTCAATATACGAGGGACAAAATTAAATCAAACATGGGAGTACAGAAGGGCTCAAGTTACCGCACACTTTCCTACAGAGTTCATCTGTTACGAAAGGTGGCAGTTTCTCAGTACTTTCACTTCCTCACAGAATATTTGACCTTTTTCCCTGAATCGCGATACTTATTTTACTTTAATCAATACAGGGCGATCCATTGATCGTGACCGGGCAAAATATCTCACGAAATAAACGTCAAACGAAAAAACTACAAAGAACGAATCTCGTGTAGCTTGAAGGGGGAAACCAGATGGCGCTGTGGTTGGCCAGCTAGATGGCGCTGCCACAGGTCAAACGGATATCAACTGCGTTTCTTTAAATAGGAACCCCTATTTTTTATCATATATTCGTGTAGTACGTAAAGAAATATTAATGTTTTAGTTGGACCACTTTTTTCGCTTTGTGACAGATGGCGTTGTAATAGTCACGAACATATGGATCACAATTTTAGACGAACAGTTGGTAACAGGTAGGTTTTTTTAAATTAAAATACAGAACGTAGGTACGTTTGAACATTTTATTTCGGTTGTTCCAATGTGATACATTGTAACCTCCCCACAAAAATTTTAAAAGATAAGGACGATATTAATTAGAAATGCTGATGGACATGGCTCTATGCGTAACCTGCCTACAATCAAATGTACTGACAATGGCAACAAATGTGAAATTCGCAATCTGACTCAATTATAAATCCTTCAAAAAATTAAAGTCCATTCAGTGACAAGAAAATTCAATTAAACCGAAATATCGGTTTTTGGCCCTGTGTAAAAACAATCAGAATTCAAGTCTTACCTCAGAATAAATGGATGTCACATATCTGCTCTTGTTGTTGCGCACCACTTGGAGGAACTACATTGCAAATAATAATATTCTCCTTTTTTTTTGTAATTCTAGTGAAATTTTTCTTCAAAAGAAGTGGAATGAAATGGGAAGTGCAACGAGATCTTTAGTTCAAAAAAATTAAACTTTTGAAAAAATGCTTTTGAAATAAAAAATTATTATTGGGAGACTTGTTGGAGAATAATTACAATAAATAAAATTTTTCATTATCTAATGATTATATTAATTAACAGTATACCTTATTCCTCATCTTGACCATTGTTGCCGACCGCCTACATCACACAACCGCACTGGGCTGCTACTACTGACCGACCGCTCTGCATGACGACTACAGACTGAGTACTGCTCTCAACTAGACAGAGCTACAGACTCGCAACGACTGAACTGACAGACTCGCAACGACTGACTGACTGCTACTCTGCATAGCGACAACTAACTCGCAAAGACTACTACTAACTGAGAACCGCTCGCAACACTCGCGCGGTCAAGCGCATACTCTCTGGTCACAGATGCTACAATGCCTCGCCATCGCTGCTGCGTTACATACGTGTTTCATAACCCTCCACTCGGGGGGCAAAAATTTGGCAGCGATGGTGAGTCATTTGGACTTGCCAAGCGCGGCAAAATTTTTCTTTAATTAACAAAATCCTACAACTTACAGAATATTTAAATGTTGTGCACACGCACTAAGTACAAAATATATCAGACAAGGACAAAATGTGAATACTAAACATAGTAGCAAATCAGAAAAAAGTATATACAAACTTTTTGACAGATAAAGTGCACAGGCACTGAAAAAATTCTTTAGCATATGCAGAACAAATAAACAGACTGGCAAGAATAATTAGATGTAGTACATAAAGTAAATGTTGTGCACACGCACTAAGTACAAAATCTATCAGACAAAGACAAAATGTGAGTACAAAACATAGTAGCAAATCAGAAAAGTATATACAAATTATTTGACAGATAACAAAGTGCACAGGCACTGAAAAAATTCTTTAGCATATGCAGAACAGATAAACAGACTGGCAAGAATAATTAGATGTAGTACATAAAGTAAATGTTGTGCACACGCACTAAGTACAAAATCTATCAGACAAAGACAAAATGTGAGTACAAAACATAGTAGCAAATCAGAAAAGTATATACAAATTATTTGACAGATAACAAAGTGCACAGGCACTGAAAAAATTCTTTAGCATATTCAGAACAAATAAACAGACTGGCAAAAAATATTATGTTGACAAGTGTACATGCACTGAAAAATGTCTTTAGCATTTTCACAACAAATAAACATAATGGCAAAAAAAAAAAATTCATGTCCAAAGTGCACATGCACTGAAAAATGTCTTTAGTATTTTCACAACAAATAAACATAATGGCAAACATCATGTCGACCAGTGACATAAGTGTACTCACACTGGAGTTTAGCGAATCGAAAAATGTATAACCTATGAATATAAATGATGTTACCAAAAAAATTTTTTTTTTTTTTATGTGACAAGAATCAGGATAGGAAAGGGAAGGATTGCATCATGGTTGTAGCACTTTAGATTGCACACAGCTGCTCTGAAAGTCCATATCTTTCCACAGTAGTACAACACCAAGTGACACAACTTGAAGTTCTTTTCCCATCAGAATTTATCAGTGTAGCCAAGACACTGAACTGTCGTAGTAATGTTCCATGTTTTCATTTTGGCAGTACATTAGGTACACCAAACAGTGGGACCATAATAATGTCTTCATCGCTCATGGTGGTGGACAGCATGTCGTGTCAACACCACACTCTTACAAGGCACACCAACGTAGAATTAGTGCAAAACCAAATATAGTGCTCCATGATCACTGGGATAAACAGGACAAATGGACATTGCAGTAATTCAGGGTAGTCAGCTTATGAGGTGAAGGACATCAAGTCACATAATATTGACAATTACAGTCTTCATTGATAGTTCGTGGCATTCATAGCCCAGTTATTGAACATTTCTGTACCAAGTATGTAGTATTACAGAAAAATGTTCATTAATTGTTTTACATAGAATCAGTAGCCTTCTTTTCCTGGTTACAAAATATTATGAAATAATCGCATTCTTTTCAGTTACAGAGTATAATTAAGAATCATTAACCTTTTCCTAATTACAGTTAATTAATCATTTGTCATTAATTAATCATTTGTCTAATTACAGTTAATTAATCATTTGTATAATTACAGTTAATTAATCATTTGTCGTTAATTAATCATTTGTCTAATTACAGTTAATTAATTAATCATTTGTCGTTAATTAATCATTTGTCTAATTACAGTTAATTAATCATTTGTATAATTACAGTTAATTAATTGATCATTTGTCATTTCAATATATTAAGAATTATTAGCCTTAATTAATTACAAAGCATTATTAAACCGTCACATTCATTTCAAATTACAAAGTATGAACATTGAAAACAAGAGTTAATTAATGGCATAATTAATAACAATTTCGTTGATTGACATTAATTATTGGCACTCAGTGGCCATCAAGTATTGAATAGAATAAAACATAGTTCATCATTCAGTATTATTCAGATCATTACAAAGTCATTATTAAAAATCAGTTAATTACAGTCAAATCATTAGTAATCACAGGCATTACAATAAACAGTGGCAGTTATTAGCTAGTGACAAAGCATTATTTTGAATATAGTCTCATTAAGAGGTCATTACTCGAGTGACATGCTATTCAGAGTTGATCAGTATTATTCAGAATTATCATAAACTAGTGACATTATGTGGGACTGGTAATACATTTTTTTTTGGTAGCAATGCATTGCGTTGGGATCGATAATTAATTGCTGAGGCATAATACTTTTTGCTTTTGACCTATTGCTGCAAATGAGGATAGGTAACGTCATTCGTCATGAGTCAGCTGTAGCAAGATTATGTAACAAGGCAGTACATGTGATCACATTTATAAGTGATAAACACAAATGGGTAAAAAATATAAAAATGCAAGTACTAGAACAGGTATAATAAGTAACAGGTTTAGTAAGTGTCATGAAAAACTTCTCCTGGAAAAAATACAAAAACGGATTATTGACCTGAAAGAAGAAACGCACACTATGCTGAAAAGTAGTGAACTTCGAATTAACAAGTAGTGAAATGTGTATAAAATGTGTTCCATAGCTGTCCTTTCCAAAACTTTCCGTCATCCTACTATGCAATGTAACACCTGCTGTCAAAGCAAACTGCAACAAATACTTAAATAACTACGTAGCATAAATACATTACTTCAACATTATCCTCATCTGTAAAAAAAAAAAAAACTTCATTATCCATATCATCATAACTTCACTATTATCATCACCTGTAAAGAAAAACTTCATTATTCATAACATCATATCCTTCATCATTATTCATCAGTATTCATTATCATCTGCAAAAAAATCACTTCATTACTTATTACATAACTATTCCTTATCTCTAGCATATTTCATCACTAAAACTAAGATGTGTAGTTCAGTTTGACAGCCTGCATCAATCACCTTGTATTCTGAAAGAAAAAATTAGTTAAGACTGCTATTCTGTGATGAGTATAGTATAGTCTTGTTAATGCTTGTTAATCCTGATCCCTTTACTCTTCCTCATAAAGTTATTGCATCTCCTTTCGTTTATTCCGAAGGTGAAATTCCCATTTATGTTAAATTTATTTCTTAGAATCATCATTCCTTTCTGAAATTGATGAACAAAGATTAATGTCTTGCATTTAAATCCTATACCCACTAAATAATGACTGGTTTATGGTGACACAATTAACCATACAGCATAACATGACAGAAAACGTAATATGTCCAAGACATTGACAGTGTTCGGATGCGAAAAAATGTACACAGAATAATACAATGCAGTAGCAAAAAAAATGTGAAACAGTCACGATGTTGAGATGTCATAAGGCAAAAAAAAAAATGTCAAAGTCGACTGGTGTGTGTTATATCTTAACTATTTCATAGTGCATACAAACAAAACTGGAGTACAGTCATATACACAAAAAAAATGGAAAATGTGCACGGTCTGATGTGTAACGACAAGAAAAGCGACCTGCTAACCTTACCTTGCCGGGCACTTGCCAAGAAAAAAAATACGATAATCATCAATAAGTAGTCACATAAATATAATTGCAGAAATAGTCGTAAATGTGTAAATTCATCTGGAAAAATATGCACGGTCTGATGTGTAACGACAAGAAGAGCGACCTGCTAGCCTTACCTTGCCGGGCACTTGCCAAGAAAAAAATACGATAATCATCAATAATTAGTCAGGTGAATTAATTGCATTAGTAAATGGCATCATAGTGTGTTGAATCATACAGTGGTTTCACTCAATAAACGGTTTAATGTTTGAGATATGGTGATTGCCTTTCGATTTTCTGGTTCTCAAAGTTTCGACGTGTACAACATTGGGGTGAGGGATATTGCGAATCCGATACGGACCTGCGTATAGAAGTTCAAATTTACTGCACTTACCTTTTAATTTGCTGGATAAATAGTGTGTACGTACTAATATCTTCTGTCCAACGTGAAAGTCGCGGCGTGTACAAACCTGTTTTTGCTGTCTTCTCCGGCGCTCTGCGGCACGTTTGATGTTGTTCAGCGCAATGTCAATTATTTCGTGGTGTCGTAGGCGACGATTTTTGGGGAATTCTATTAATTCTTTAATTTTGTTCGGTGGTTCAACGTTTTTCAGTATAACAGTCGGAGATAGCATAGTGGATTCATTTGGAATGGAATTAATTACATCTTGGAATGAGAGTATGTGTGTATCCCAATCAATATGTCTTTTGTGGCAGTATATTCTGCACAGCTTACCAATTTCCTTCATTAATCTTTCACAAGGGTTCGAAGAAGCGTGGTACTTGGATATATAGATCGGAGAAATGTTTCTAGCTCGTAACATGCGTGTCCATACACTACTACGAAATTGAGATCCATTATCAGAAATTACTTTCATTACATGCCCTACATGAAATAGAAAATGTTTTACAAATGCTTTCGAAACAGTTTTAGCAGTAGCTTTGCGTAACGGAGTGAAAGTAACAAATTTTGAAGTGAGCTCAACAGCGACAAAAATGTAGCAAAAACCTCTGTTAGTTTTCGGAATCGGACCAAAAATATCTACTGCGGCCATGTGTCTTAATTTCACAGGTATAATGGGATATAAAGGAGGAATATGTGAAGTGGTGTCTGATTTAGCTTTCTGGCAAATTTTACAAGACGCTAAAACTCGTCGTATACGTTTTTCCATGTTGGTAAAATAACAGTTCTGTCTCAGTATAAGAAAACATTTTCGTGCTCCGTAATGTGCGTAACTTAAATGAGTGTACCAAATTAGTTTGTTAACCAGTTCGTCAGGAATGCATAATAACCAAATGTTGCTGTCAGGATGAGAGCGGCGAAACAGAATGTCATTGCGTACAATGTAGTGGTTCCTAATCGTAACATTTTTCCTATCTTGCCAAAGGTGTTTAATTTCTTTCCACACATTGTCCTTATTTTGTTCTTGTGCTATGTCATGTAATGATGATGAAATAAAATTTTCAAATGCAACCTGCTGAATGTACATGACACTGAAATTTGCTTTGCAGAAGTTGGTTGCGATGTCTTGCTGATTGTTGCCGAGAGAACGCGATAGTGCGTCTGCTACAACATTTTGTGTACCGGGAATGTGAACTATTGTAAAATTAAATTCCTGTAAATATAGTTTCCATCTGCTTAATCTGTCGTGAGTAAATTTAGCTGAAAGCAAAAAATTGTATCGCTCTATGGTCTGTGTAAACGGTGGTGTGTCTGCCATAAAGAAAATGCCTAAATCTCGTGAAAGCCCATACAACACATAATGTTTCAAGTTCTGTAACAGAATAATTTCGCTCAGCAGGTGACAAAATGCGACTTGCAAATGCGATGTTTTTAATTACTATTGAACCATCTTCTTCAATTTCCTGGAAAATATGTACGCCTAAAGCGGTGTTAGAACTGTCGGTGGCAATGGAAAAATTTCTAGTAAGATCTGGGTGCGATAATAGTGGTGCATTCAACAAAGCATGTTTCAGGTTCATGAATTCAGAATGTGCTTGCTTATCCCAAGACCAAATAGTGTTTTTACCCGTTAATTGGCATAGTCTAGGCGTGTCTAAAGCAGAATGGTGAATAAATTTGCGAAAAAAGTTAATTAAGCCCAAAAAACTGCGTAATTGTTTCTTCGTCGTAGGAACAGTAATGTCACGTAGAGCTTGAAGTTTCTCTGGATCAGGTGCAATGCCTTCTGCTGAAATTACGTGTCCAAGAAATTTTATAGAAGTTTTGCCAAAGTGCGATTTACTAAGATTAACTGTAAGTCCTTGTGCATGAAAAGTTTGTAACAGTTGTTCAAGAATCAGATTGTGTTCATACCAGTTAGCTTCTGCGATAAGAATGTCGTCTACATACGTCGTAATTCTGTCCTTAAGTTCTGTCGGAAGTATTGTGTTCAAACCGCGAATAAAAGCTGCAGAAGAAATAGTTAAGCCGAATGGTAATTTGCAAAATTGATAACAGTCGCCGAAACAGAGAAAAGCTGTATATTTTCTACAATTCGGATGAAGTTGAATTTGCCAAAATCCCGATTTCAAATCTAATGTGGAATAAATAGCTGTACCATGAAATTTCTGTAAAAGTTCCTCTAGTGTCTGTGGTCGATCTGTTTCGTTAATAATAATGTCATTAATGTGACGTGAATCAAGTACAAGGCGAAGTGAGCCATCTTTTTTCTTAACAATATGTAGCGGGTTTATGTACGGGCTAACTGCTGGTTCTATAATTCCTTGGTCGAGCATATCCTGCAATTCTTTTTTAACCTGTTCTCTGTGAATGTATGGAATAGGATAATGCTTTGCTTTAAATGTGTCGTGCGGTTTGACTTGAAATTCATACATAAAGCCGGACATAGTACCAGGAATGTTGTCAAAAACTGGAGCTTGCTGTAAAAGAATTTTGTGTAATTGCGTTCGTTCGTCGTCTGTAATTGCACTACTCTCTTTAACTTTATCGGAAATTAACTGCATAACGTCGTAGTCAGCTTCGTCTGGAGTATTATAGTTATGTACGTACGTATCCGTGAACAATGTGGGATTACAGTCTATGTTACGTGTTGCGGAAATGACCTCTGTGCGGTTAATTGTTTGTTCTTCCGCAGATAAAGAGTGCTGAAATTCTAAGGCCAATTGTATATTTTCATCCGTTAACATTAAATAAGAATTCTGAAAATCAATGACTGCGTCGTGTTGTACCAGAAAATTCGTACCTAAAATAACGTCTGTTGTTAATAAAGGCACAATCCAAAAATTAGAGTGAAAAGTATGACCTCCAATACAAAATGATAAATGCGTCTGTAATTTAACGTCTACTCCTTTACTCGATACTGCTCCTTTCACTTTTGTTTTGCCTAAAGGTAACGTCGGATAAGTATTCTCTTTGTTGCACTCGTTGAAAGTCTCCTCATTAATTACTGATATAGGTGATCCGGAATCGATTACTGCTGAAAATTTCGATGAACCAATTTTAATTTCGATAACAGGATGTGAAATGGTTTTCTGAATAACTGGTCTTTCCTGTAAAAGAGTGTCTCTGATGTCGTCAAAAGTAATTACATTTTCGTGAACAACATTTTGCGTGTCAAAGGTAGTGCTTGTGTTACTAGAAGATGCGTCCTGTGCAGTATTTAGTCAGATTCTATCTGACGTGTTATTATTATTAGGAGGATTCTGTGGCATTTCGACTATTTGAACTGTCCTATTACTTCTTCCAGGCGTGTTACGCTCTGGATGGTACCTACTGTCGGGTTCATTCATGAGAATATGTTCTTGCGTATGATTTTGCTGCTGGTATGACCGACTGTTGTTAGATGTTCGCTGAAAATTGTCTTCATTATTTTTACGTCTGTCGTAATAGTCATTCCTATACGGTGCATTACGATAGGAATTGAAATACTGTCTTCTTTGTACGTAGTTGTTTCCTTGCTGACGTACGTTACTATTTGTTGTACCAGGGGCTATACGTCCACGCGGCGAAACATTAAAGCCTGGTTGACCTTGTGTATTCCATTGTTGGTTAGGTATGTTAACCGGCTGGTTTTGATGTTGTAACACCTCTATTGTTACTAAAGTGTTGTTCCTGTTGCTGAAAATTTTGACGGTATTGATAATTAGAATTTTGCCTGTTATTAAATTTCTGGTAGTTATCGTTCCTAAAGCGTCTGTTATCTTTCCGATTGAAATTACGTCCCTGATCATAATTGCAGTACTGTTGTTGACCTTGGTTGTTACTCGAAAAGTTTTTGTTTACAAAAGAATAATCGGATTGCTGTACTTCCAAGAGCTGTAAAAGATCTCTGAATGCTGAAATGTTTTCTTTTTGCTGGCCCGTTAGAAGTGACACTCGTAATGACCGTGGTAATTTAGAGATGCATAGTTGTATAAGTGCGGATTCACTGTACGGTTCACTTAGGTACTGGTTTTGTTGTACCATGTGCTCAAAAAATTGCGTTACACTGGGAAAATTTGAGTTTTCATAGTTTGGCAAACTAATTAGTAGATCTTTAATTCCGCGCTGTGTCGTCTTCGACCAGTATGCTGACAGAAAAGCATTCTGAAATTCCTCTACCGAGTAACACTGTCTCGCGATCGGTCTCATACGAGTTGCCGGTTCGCCTTCCAAAAAACTGCAAATAAATTCAAGTTTATGTGTTACAGGCCAAGTCGGTGGAAGAGCAAAGCTAAACTGTTGAATCCAATCCAGTGGGTGAATCTGCGTTCTATCGTTTTTAAATATTTTGAACTTTCTTACTGACAGAAAATGTTTATAGTCGAAATTATCATCTCTGTGTAATGAAACAGGTTCAGGATCGTAAGAGAATCTATTGAACTGCGGTTGATCGGAATCTAAGTCCCGTACTCTCTGCAGATTACCCAATTTATACGCGCTGCGTGAGTCTGACACATGTTCATAAAGTGGCGTCTGTTGTGTATTATTAACAGAAGTGTTTTTCATTTCTGTTACTTCTTGTTGTAAATTTGATAATTTCCTACGTAACGTGTTGTTAGATGTATCGATCTCATTAATAGTCTGCTGTAAATTTTGAAATTCAGGCGTTTGGATAAATGAAACCGGTGCAGTATCGTCTGATTTATTGTCATTAGCATTTTCGATAACATCAATACGACTGGCCAATTCATCACATTTTTCAGTCAATATCTTAACCTGATCATCGGTTTTAGAATCAGACGCATTAATCTGTTTTTGCAACTTGCGCGTAGTTTCGCTCAGTTTTTTAACATCAGCTTTGATGACATCGCAATCCTGTGTTAGATCTAGTTGTTCGAATCTATCTGTCACTGTTTGAATATTTACTGTGTGTGTATCCGTTTTTGCTTTAAGATCAGAAATTTCATCCCGTAATTCCGCGTTCAATTGTTCTATGGTATTAATTTTGTCGGACACTGTAGTAATATTATTGTCTACATACGTCTTCGCTTTCGCGAATATTTTACGTTTGTCCTCTTGTCTTTGTGCAGTGATTGTTTCCATGACTTGTCGTTTTACTTTGTTTTGATCCTGAATAAATCTGCGGAAACGCGTATCACTGTTCTGAATGTGCTGATTAAAGCGCTCGTTAATCTGAGTGTACTGCTGTTCGAATTTCGCGTCTATCTTTGCGTCCATAGTGCGCGAAAGTTCTACCGTCATTGCTTTAAACTCGTCCCGTAATTGCGTCGCTTTTTCAGAGCATTGTTTAGCGACTCCGCTAATTTCGTCTCTGAGTGTTTCTGTTGCGACTGTTTGCATTTCTCTTAATTCTTGCGCAACACACTTAATTTCTTCGCTATTTTTTTGTGAACAAGCCTCAATTTCCACTCGCAACTGTTCCTTAGTGTCATGGCACTGCGCGGCAACGGCTGTAATTTGTTCACTAAGTTGTTTGAAATTTTCGTCATTATTGTCAAGTTTTTCATTTAAGTGTTTGTTATCTTCCCTAAGTTGTTTGACCTGTTCATTGAGTTGTTGTTTGAGATTTTCGTTATCTTGTTTGTTATCTTCCCTTATTTTGTCTAATTTTTCGTCATTTTTATCAAATCTTTCATTAAACTGTTTGAAATTTTGCCGCAAAAATGCCATAATTGGATTCGACTCAAGGTCAGCATTTCTATTCTCTGTGCTGTTCAATAGTGGATCTGGAATTGTTTCACTTTCTGTAACCATTTGGTCATTTTGAAATTTACAAAAAGGTTTGTCAGTCAAATGTATACTATCAGTCATTGTTTCGGAATTAAATAAATCTGTCCTACTTTGTGTGATCTGTTCATTTTCATTAGACAAATTTGTCTGTACATTACTTGAGTTTTCCGAATCGGGTGTGTTAAGCTCGGCAGCGCTCATTGCAATAGAGCGTCCCGCGTCATCAATTGTCGTCAAATTAACAGACGAGACAATTGAGTTCGTTTGTTCATCATTAAGGTAAAAGGCATCATTAGTGGTTGGAATGCACTGATTGTTAGTGAACGCAGGATTGTCATCATTACATTGCGTGTCACATGTCCTATCGGTAAAGTTGTTTGAGTCGGTAGTTTCATTCAAAATACTTCGCGATACACTATTCACCGTCTTTCGCGGCATTTTAACAATAGTCAAAATTATTCACAAAACAATTAAGCACATATGCAAAAGCAACACACAAATACAACAAAGCAGCAAATTGCCGTTGACCTGTAGAAAGAAAGTCACAATATTATTAAAAGCGTTGCGCCAAATCCTAATTATCTAAGCAAATAAGAGCAGATATCTGACTGTCGCTCAAAAGACTCTCAACGAAATACGATCCTGGACTGGGTGTCGCCAAGTGTAACCTCCCCACCGCAATTTTAAAAGAAAGAAAATTGACAATACTTAATAGAAATGGGAGCCAAGTGTAACCTCCCCACAAAAATTTTAAAAGATAAAGGACGATATTAATTAGAAATGCTGATGGACATGGCTCTATGCGTAACCTGCCTACAATCAAATGTACTGACAATGGCAACAAATGTAAAATTCGCAATCTGACTCAATTATAAATCCTTCAAAAAATTAAAGTCCATTCAGTGACAAGAAAATTCAATTAAACCGAAATATCGGTTTTTGGCCCTGTGTAAAAACAATCAGAATTCAAGTCTTACCTCAGAATAAATGGATGTCACATATCTGCTCTTGTTGTTGCGCACCACTTGGAGGAACTACATTGCAAATAATAATATTCTCCTTTTTTTTTGTAATTCTAGTGAAATTTTTCTTCAAAAGAAGTGGAATGAAATGGGAAGTGCAACGAGATCTTTAGTTCAAAAAAATTAAACTTTTGAAAAAATGCTTTTGAAATAAAAAATTATTATTGGGAGACTTGTTGGAGAATAATTACAATAAATAAAATTTTTCATTATCTAATGATTATATTAATTAACAGTATACCTTATTCCTCATCTTGACCATTGTTGCCGACCGCCTACATCACACAACCGCACTGGGCTGCTACTACTGACCGACCGCTCTGCATGACGACTACAGACTGAGTACTGCTCTCAACTAGACAGAGCTACAGACTCGCAACGACTGAACTGACAGACTCGCAACGACTGACTGACTGCTACTCTGCATAGCGACAACTAACTCGCAAAGACTACTACTAACTGAGAACCGCTCGCAACACTCGCGCGGTCAAGCGCATACTCTCTGGTCACAGATGCTACAATGCCTCGCCATCGCTGCTGCGTTACATACGTGTTTCAACATGTACCTGTGTGCACTTTTCATTTCTGAGAACGCATGCTGTTACAGCGTGATTACCTGTAAATACCACATTAACGCAATAAATGCTCAAAATGATGTCCGTCAAACTCAATGCATTTGGCAATACGTGTAACGGCATTCCTCTCAACAGCGAGGAGTTCGCCTTCCGCAATGTTCGCACATGCATTCTCAACGCGCTCACGCATGTTGTCAGACGTTGTCGGTGGATCACGATAGCAAATATCCTTCAACCTTCCCCACAGAAAGAAATCCGGGGACGTCAGATCCGGTGAACGTGCGGGCCATGATATGGTGCTTCGATTACCAATCCACCTTTCATGAAATATGCTACTCAATACCGCTTCAACTGCATGCGGGCTATGTGCCAGACATCCATCATGTTGGAAGTACATCGCCATTCTGTCATGCAGTGAAACATCGGTAGAACATTACATAGGAAATCAGCATACATTGCACCATTTAGATTTCCATCGATAAAATGGAGGCTAATTATCCTTCCTCCCATAATGCCGCACCATATATTAACCCGCCATGGTCGCTGATGTTCCACTTGTCGCAGCCATTGTGGATTTTCCGTTGCCCAATAGTGCATATTATGCCGGTTTACGTTACCGCTGTTGGTGAATGACGCTTCGTCGCCAAATGGAACGCGTGCAAAAAATCTGTCAAGGTCCCGTAATTTCTCTTGGGCCCAGTGGCAGAACTGTACACGACGTTCAAAGTCGTCGCCATGTAATTCCTGGTGCATAGAAATATGGTACGGGTGCAATCGATGTTGATGTAGGATTCTCAACACCGACGTTTTTGAGATTCCCGATTCTCGCGAAATTTGTCTGCCACTGATGTGCCTATTAGCCGCGACAGCAGCTAAAACACTTACTTGGGCATCATCATTTGTTGTAGGCCGTGGTTGACGTTTCACATGTGGCTGAACACTTCCTGTTTCCTTAAATAACGTAGCTATCCGGCGAACGGTCCGGACTCTTGGATGATGTGGTCCAGGATACCGAGCAGCACACATAGCACGCGCCCGTTGGGCATTTTGATCTCAATAGCCATACATCAACACGATATCGACCTTTTCCGCAATTGGTAAACGGTCCATTTTAACACGGGTAATGTATCACGAAGCAAATACCGTCCGCACTGGCGGAATGCTACATGATACCACGTACTTATACGTTTGTAACTATTACAGCGCCATCTATCACAAAGCGAAAAAAGTGGTCCAACTAAAACATTCATATTTCTTTACTTACTATACGAATATGTAATAATAAATGAGGGTTCCCATTTACAAAAAACGCAGTTGATATCCGTTTGACCTATGGCAGCGCCATCTAGCGGGCCAACCAAAGCGCCATATGGTTTCCCCCTTCAAGCTAGACGAGTTTCGTTCTTTGTAGTTTCTTCGTTTGATGCTTATTTCGTGAGATTTATGGCACGGTCACTATCAATGGACCACCCTGTATATGTCGCTCTGACCAGTTTCAGTACCAATACAAGCTCCCGCGCAACGTCTTTTCTATGTGTAAGTATAAAGTCTTTGGGAGTCGGTTTCCTTTCCTCCAGAGGCAGTCGTTCTCGGGTCGGAAGCCACGTGGTTTCCTTGTTTGAAGAGAGTAGGCCATTTATCGTTACTGGTTCGAGACTGGTATGGTTCTCGGTTTGTCTTGGAGGGCTGCATTCGAAGCTACGCGATACTGGGATGGAAGTCGCCGTCGGCGAGGGTCACGCTTTTGAATATACATCACAATGTATAATGAATGCGGTAAGATCAATTAAGTTTATGTTCACTGACGAAGTAAAGTTTTGTGTGTGAGGCTGGCTAGCAACGTTTATTGAAATCAATGTTCGTGCAGATATTCGGCCACATGTTTCCGCGCAGTGAAGTATGCGTGAATAGATTGCTAACTGAGAGTCGCTTGGGAGCTGATCACTTCCTGTTACGAGAAATTTGAGCTGTTGTCTCTCCTGAGGAGTAAAGATTAATTTCCTAAAAGATGCGTAATTACGCACTTCATTAATGATATTTCGTCTGCTAGTGAGCAGAATACCTGGAATCGTAGGTTTATATATCCTTACGAAATTCTAACATTTGTTTCTGTGTGTTTTTTGTGATATCACATTTTATTACGGAAATAGCTGTCTCAGATACTATGCTGTGTGTAGGAAACAAAGACGTTACTCCTTGCAGAAGAAAAATGAATATTATCGTTGCGTTGTCTCTGATTTTTATTATCTCTGTTGTTGAATGTAATGTTAATGACTCAGATTTTGTTCTTTTCTTCGATAAAGACGAAGGGAAACTATTACTCCAAATACTACGTATTGCAACTCTATACTAAAAGTTGTGTTCGAGGAAGAAATGAACGAGTGCTCATCTCTGACAAATAGGTGACACTCGAACGTAAATATTACTGTTTCTAGTCATTTTAATTACTATAGAAAGTTTCAGCTGCACTGCGTCGACGTGGAGTTTTCCAAGAGCGCGCAACAAGGTATCTACCATAGCTCTTTGCCAACATATTACCACACGACTGAAGGCGAGTTTAGTTTCACTGCACATTTCATCATTTGAAAACCACGAATACATGCTAATCTTATCTATAAAACCGTAAAATACAATGATAACATAGTCTGAGAAACAGTATTGGCTAAACTCTACTTCTTTTACCGATAAACTCACCTTTCTTTGTATAAAATTCAGTTGATTATACTATGCTGGGTGGCAGATATCTTGTTGTTTTGTCTCGTGAAAAATGCCGGTGAAGCCATAGTCAGCATAAAAATTAAATCTGCGGCTACTGAGCCATCGTGTCGCACAATGGTAATAAACAGAAATTATGTGTATGCTAGTTAGTTTACAGGAAATGAAAAAATGTAAGACTATAGGTGTTGAGTCGCTGTTGTTTTGAGACTTATGGCTGCACTACCCGACCGAACGGTGATAGTAATGTATTCGACGGGAAGACATGGTTTTGTTAAATGATCATTCAGTTAAATAAGAATTTTGTGCATTTATCAGTATGATGAAAAGGACAGTTGCTACTCATTATATAGCGGAGATTCTGAATCGCAGATAGGCACAACAAAAAGACTGTCACAAAACGAGCTTTCAGTCAACAAGGCCGTTATCGAAAATAGACAAGACACATACACAAACTCAGGCAAACGCAACTCACACACATGTGACCACAGTCTCTGGCAGATACTCTCTGTTTGTCATACAACATGGGGACAGCATTTAGGCGCGTGCCAGCATACTGCAGGCTACAGCAGTACGCGGGAGAATGAGTGACTTTTTTGTGGACGGGTGACCTGATCGGGCTCATGTATTGACTGATACACTCTAAATTTTATGTGTGTAATGGTGGAATATGGTTGTATAAGATGCAGTATTAATAATGCTAGGCTTCTGGACAGTGGTAGACAGGTATGCACACTATCGAATAAATTGTATCCATAGTTAATTGCAGCTGCAAAGGCTCCAGTTTTCGCTGAGGGCAATGGTAGCAAGCCGATTAAGAATCAGATATTACTAAAGCTTGACATCGACGGAAAGAATATTAGCAGAGTTTACTGAGACGTCAATTATCTGTTGGGAATATTTTATGGGCAGACTGGATGACAGCGGATAAAAGTGAATTGTGCAGCGGGTGAGTTAGACAGGGAGTCACAACAGGAATGGTGTACATCAGGGATATGACAGGAACGGTCATCCGAAGTAAAAAGAGTTAAGTAACCATTATCTCTAAAATGCACACCAGAAGACCTATGAGCACTTCTTCATTTTCTATACTGTGGAAGACATCTCTTCTAATGAACAAGTGCTCGTAGCTCGTAATGTATGCATTTTAGTGCCCATGCAAAATTGGACTTTTTTTGCTTCGAATGATTTTTCCTGTCATGTCCCTTAATACTGACCATTTCTCCTGGCATATCCCATATATTCAGAAGAGTAATGAAGAAAGAGAAGCTGCATTTGGACGTTTTATCAATAACTAATAGATGAGCACTGTGTGCGGGAATTTACGATGTGTTAATGTAGATAAGGATGGAGCGGCAGCTCAGATAAATGTTACCGATTATGTTAGGTAAGAAAAAGGCACAGATATGGAACTAAACGTGGAAACTGTTCTTCGTCAACTTCGTAAGAAAATTCAGGAGATATCTGATTTGTCAGAAGATAAGGAAGACAACTAAATGCCGTACTTCATCACTGTGCAATGGATTATTCTAAGTGGCCCAGATTAATTAAAGGTTTTAAATGGAAACGAGACTGATGGAACACGAGTCGTTCCACAAAGTGTGAAGCTGCAGATAGTGAAATTAAACGTATGTTGTGATATAATGTTACAGAAAGGTCAGATAATCCCTACTCTAATCCATTATATGTGGTTAATAAATACGACAAATCTGAAAGATTGGTGTTAGATGAAACAGCAGCCAACATAATTATTTTACCGCAAATGTCTCAAACAGAAAGTTTTGGTAGATTGCTGCAATGTTTTCAAGGCGTCAAATACCGTACCAGCTTCGATCTCACAAACTCTGACGAAGAAAACAGAATTATAGCGCTGTTTTGTATAATTGAAGGTGTTAGCGGTTTAAAGTCGAACCATATGGATTGAACGTGTCCGCAGCTGCTTTTATGTGTGCTCTGGATATAGTTCAGAAATTATTAAATAATGTCGTCACGTACATCGCTCATATATTAATCCATTCTGAAACATGGAAAGAACATTTCGAGACTAATAATGTATTCCCGTAGGCATTCAGGAAATCAAGAGTAACTGCTAACTTGGAGAACGCAAAACACCCAAAAAGTCAGATCAAGATTTTAAAACATATCATCTCTCCACGAGGAATCGAAATTGATTTGGACAAAACGAATGCTGTTAGAAAATTTGCTATACCTAACTGCTCTAATGTCTTATCTTGGATTCTACGATTTCTATAGATAATTCATAAATGGACAGTGTTTATCAGTGAGAATACTGCTGAAGTTGTTAAAAACGGATGTATTAACGCTGGAAAATACAGACAACAGTATATTCAAAATGTAACGCTACATCACAAAAGTGAATAACTTTGTTCTCAGAGTATTATGTGTAATTTTAGTTTGTTATAAACAGCTGACGGAACTGTGAGCAGTTGTGTTAAGAAGTGTGTGTTAATAGTATGACCTTAAACAGCGACGACGGAAGTATCGTATGTTTTATAGCAATGTGTGGGAATCTGTTGAACTTTAAGTGCCATCTTCAATTGACGGTAAAAGGACAAAGTGTACGAGACACCCAGGAGTAATTTTTTGTGTATACCATTGTGGCTTTATAGCACTGAGTCTCTGATACAATGATGTGCTTGCGTTTCAACACAATGTTTTGTCAGACTAAATAACGTTGTCTGGTTCCATGTTGTCGGGGATGAACAAGTGGTAGGACTTGGGAGCAGCAACTGCTATTATTGGAGGAGGTATGTCTTACTATGACTTGGTGTGACAGAGCAATGATTTTCGTTGGTCGACAGAAGACACGCAACTTAATGCCACCATCGCGGCTGAGAAGGTCAACGCCCACGCGCATTCCTGCCCAGTCAGTCGACAGCGTCTTTCTTTATATCTCCCCCATCCCCCCTTCCCCTCCCCTACGCACTTCCTACATAGTAAGGCATCATGTGTATCGCCACATGCAATTAATGCGATTTCATTCCCGTATTCTGCACTATGAATAAGACGATTCCAGTGCAGTTTGCTGACTATTATATCTATAACAATGACAATTTCGGCCTTATAGTATTTCACTGTGATGTGTTTAGATGTATTGTGTCTTAATATGGTCATGTTGTCGACAAATGCATTACAAAGTGCTGTAGTCTTTTTTCTTTTTCAACTTTGTCTTCTTGCCTTTAGAAGTAGTATGTAAACCATGTGACAAGTTTGAATTTCAGTTTTCTTTGTCTTGCTTAATTTTTGACATGCTCTTTCTATGATTTTTTTGCAGATGTATCGAGTTTTTCTTTACTGTTTATGTGTAGTTTGATGACGTACTGCTTACATTTAACGGTAGTATAATGATAAACCTCTAACATCATGCATTTATGCAGGATTAGGTGTAAATATTTTGCACACGTTTTGCTTTGTGTATAGTTTTCTATTGTGATGTTTCTGTGTTTGCTATGACTCATTATGGTCAGATAATGTGTTACTTTTATATGCTATAAGGAATGTTCTTTGACATTTTCGCCGTTTTTACTCTGAACCTTTGGTGCACTTACGATTTAAGATAATTCTACTTTGTGCCTCGCTTCAAAGCCTCTCTGGCAGTAATTAGTGCGGATGCAGGTATTAAACGGCATTAGGACCTTGTGGCACAATATGGTTACGTGCATATATATGATAAATGTAACACTTCTCTTCTTAATCCTTTATTTGTTACGACCATTACTTTTCCACGGTGTATTACATTTAATGTGGTATTGATTTACTAATATTCTTGAGAAATTTTAACATTTTGACATGTTCCTACCATTTTGACACTATCCGTAAGTTTATTTTGTAGGTGTACAATGACATAATTTTTTTGCATCTTTGTGGAAATTTTTTATTATAAGGGATCCTTCCTCATTAGCTTTTTTTTGGGATTAGCAGTTTCATTTTCATTCAGTTACTTATAAAAGATCATACTTTTTATTTCTAGGGATATATGCGATGTACAGGATGGTCACAAACAGCGTGAAAAGCTTGTAAGGTTTTTCTGGGTAGACTGTGCTGTGAAATAACTCTTGAGGAAAAAATTCGATACGTTGCGCCATTTCAGAGTTAATTTACACCAAAGTTATCCAGTCAGGCAGTTGCGCTTGCAAATTCAAGCGGCCCGCCAGATAAAATTAGTGTTAGTTTTCTCACAGCACAGATAAGAGTGTGTGAGATTGCCCATCGTTTGACTCAAGTTCTATCCTTACTACAATTCCACGTAAAATGGTCGTATCGATTCCTTGTTCGACTTTAGGAAACCGAACGAAGCACACGTTTGGCGACACCATATCTGGCGGACCACTTGAACTCGTGTTCACAACGATCTAATTGGGTAACTCAAATGTTTATTAAATCGGAAACAGCGCAACGTAACGAATTTGGTCTTAACAGTTGTTCATCAGCACAGCCTACCCTGCAACACCCTTAAAATCGCCTCAGACTGTTTCTAAACACGCTGTACGAGGATATGTGTATCTATGTTTCACTATTCTATCAGTTTATCGACTGCTGCACCTGTGTACGTCGATTTTCTGTTGCGCGAAAGTGAGTATGTTTTCCTCTCTCTCACAACAATGGGACCGGTTTATGGCATGCCAAGTGAGTGGCTGTGTGGACTGCTAGAGCACATGCATGGGATAATTAATACGTTTTTCACTTTATGTGTTTCGTATGGGATCATAGTTATGGAAGACGCAATAACTGTCATGACGTATGTTGTATGTAACTGACGAATGAACGTATTTTAGTCTTTGGTCCACAGCAGTCACATGCTATGAAATAAAGTTTGTGAGTTCGCTCCATAAAAGAGGATATAAGAGTGGAGCTTAGCCAACATCACCCGGCGCACACCTGTTTCAACTTCACCTGTCTCATTACTCTCCACACACTCGATTCCCCTACTTCTACACCGACCGATACTTCGTTCACGGTTATGTGTCTGTCAGTGAAAATCGGATTGTGGACAAGCTGCGCAATGTTCTCAGAAGCCCGTGCAGTGCTCGGTCTGCGCTGCGCAGGAGGTCCCAAGTATTGGCATGTCCAGTTCCGGCAGATACTCTGCTTGCCAGCGACTAACTGTACTGCGATCAACAGTCTCACTCCTATACACTTTCCTCAGTCCCCTGCGAATGTTTCTCACTGCCCTGTCCTCGTAACGTAGGAATCGGTAACAACACTTTGCTTCAGACAAACATCAAGTGCAGCACCCATCTTGACGGAGTGCTACAATAGTGTGACTTGGGGAAACAAGTTGGATTAAATCTGAAAACAAGCGAAAAAAATGTTTAGATAATTCCCATGAATACCGAAAATGTAGAACAGAAGTTGGATATTTTAAAAGCGCTGATAACCTCGCCATTGAGTACCCGCAAGCTCCAAACACACTCGGTCGCCTATTTTTGAAAACAGATCATGCATTTCTGTTAGAATGACCCTCGTATTTTACAAACAACATAAACTGAATGAACTTCGGTATTTGTCGCAATACACAGGAACTGATTCCACTGTACTTAACTCAAAATTTCGGAAGGGCACTACACAGTTAATCAAGTATCTCCTATCTCGACGAAGCATTTTATTGTTGACTGAGGTGTATTCAGCTATTCATCCCACCACAAGAACGTCGTGAAAACCTAGCCTGAAATATATTTTTACTACGTAACTTCTATCCGGACCAACAGAATAGTATCATCGCTGGATTAAAAGTACATACACTCTAACGCGGCCCCAATCGTTTGTTGTGTGTATTTGGTACAAACGAGATTATCACAAGTACTTTTCTACCTCTCAACTGTGGAGTTTCGAGGTAATCTGGTAATGAGCCCTATCAGTGTTAATGCGCGCAACGGAAACTTTAAATTAACACAGTCTTGAAACGTGGCTCTGTCACTCATTAATACCCCCTGTGGCTAATGTTAGAGCACAAATCAAAACAATAATCAAAGCAGTAAAAGGAGCATTAAGGAGAAACTACACTGAAGAGCCAAAGAAACTGGTACATCTGCCTAATAGCGTGTAGCGTCCCCGCGAGCACGCAGAAGTGCCGCAACATCACGTGGCATGCAATCGGCTAATGTCTGAAGTAGCGGGAGGAAACTGACACGATGTATCCTGCAGGCCTGTCATAAATCCGTAAGACTTCTGAACAGCTAGTTGTAAGGCATACCAGATACGCTCAATAATCTTCATGTCTTGGAAGTGTGTTGGCCAGCGGAAGTGTTTACACTAAGAACAGTGTTCCTGGAGCCACTCTGTAGCAATGCTGGACTCGTGGGGTGTTGCATTGTCCTGCTGGAATTGCTCAACTCTGTTGGAATGCACAATAGACGTGAAAAGATGCAGGTAATCAGACAGGATGCTTAAGTACGTGTCACCTATCAGAGCCGTATTTAAATGTATCAGCAGTCCCATATAACACCAATTGCACCTTCCCCACACCATTATAAAGCGCCCACTATCTTGAACAGTCCCCTGCTGACATGCGGAGTACATGGATTCTTGAAGTTGTCTCCAGACCCGTACACGTTCGTCCGCTCGATACAATTTGAAACGAGATTCGTCCGATCAGGCAACAAGTTTCCAGTCATCAATAGTCCAATGCCGGTGTTGACGGTCCGAGGCGAGGCGTAAACCTTCGTATCGTGCAGTCATCAAGAGTACACGAGTGGACCTTCAGCTGCGAAAGCCCATGTCGATGATGTTTCGTTGAATGGTTCTCACGCTGACACTCATTGATGGCCCCTCATCGAAATCTGCAGCAATCTGCGGAAGGGTTGCACTTGTGTCACGTTGAACGATTCTCTTCAGTCATCGTTGGTCCCGTTCTTGCAGGATCTTTTTCCGGTCGCAGCGATGTCGGAGATTTCATGTTTTATCAGAGTCCTTATATTCAAGGTACACTCGTGAAATGGTTGTCGCGCTGCTGCTACGGTCGCAGGTTCAAATCCTGCCTCGGGCATGGATGTGTGTGATGTCCTTAGGTTAGTTAGGTTTAAGTAGTTCTACGTCTAGGGGACTTATGACCTCAGATGTTAAGTCCCATAGCGCTCAGAACCATTTGAACCATTTTTGAAATGGTCGTACGGGAAAATCCCCACTTCATCGCTACCTCGAAGATGCTGTGTCACATCGCTCGTGCGCCGACTTCAACACCACCTTCAGAGGTAAAAAAATGTTCAAATGTGTGTGAAACCTTATGGGACTTAACTTCTAAGGTCATCAGTCCCTAAGCGTACACGCTGCTTAACCTAAATTATCCTAAGGATAAATACACATACCCATGCCCGAGGGAGGACTCGAAACAACGCCGGGACCAGCCCCTTCAGAGGTACCTGTTTACGTATTTCTGTATTTAATACGCGTGCTTAGATCAGTTTCTTTCGCGCTTCAGTGTATAATGCTACTGGAAGAACAAATTCTGCTGTTTCCTATACAATTTATTTTAAATAAAAGCCCGCAAATTTACCGACACAAATAAAAACCAAAATATGTTGTGAAGTCAAACAATTGTGAAATAAATGAACTAATGTTGGGAAATTCTGCCTGCTTCTGCCCAAAGTGGATAACGCAGGGTAAAAAGTACAACACCATATGACTGACTTCGTCTGTCGTACCAAAAACTGGGAGAAGGTACTGGAATCGATTGATTGGCGTGTAACCTCAGTGGAATAATCTTTGTACCTAACCCTAGCAACTTAGTCTCTATCTGCTCTATCAACAGATGTATAATCACTATATAATCTCATGTATAGGAGCGGGGCGAAATCTTTGTAAGGTGCCAACATACTGTCACCTTACAACACATACGCTGGCATGCATGCAGGGTGGTCACAAAGCGTCTGAAAAGATTTTAGGGATGTTGTAGAGGAGGTTGTACTGAAACTTAATAATTATGAAAAAATTCGATACGTTGCACCCATTTCCAAGTTAATCAGCACTGGAGTCAGCCAATCAGGCCCTTGCACACGCAAATATAAGCAGCCCGCCGGAGAGAGTGTCACCAAACGTGTGCTTCATTTGGTGTATTATAACTGAAGAAGAGAGCGATACAAAAATTGGACAGTGGATAGCGGTAAGTATCGAACCCGAGTCAAAGGCTGAACAGTCCCGCGTGCTATCGTCTTCGCTGTGAAAACAACCGCGACTAATTGCATGTGGTGGGCCGCTTGAATTTGAGGGGGCAACGTCCTGATTGGCTTTGGCTAAGTTGAACGCTTATTGCGTCGAAAACGGCGCAACGTATCGATTTCTTTTTTTTTACACATTATTTCTCAGCACAATCTCTCTTGCAACACACTTACTAGGGTTTCAGACTGTTTCTGACTACCCTGTATAACACATATTAGTTTGTTAGTCTGTGTAACCATTGTATATTTTTACTCCCATGCAGTAACCCCCCACACAGACACACTCACAAAATCGGCCATTATTTAAGACCACGATAACATTACAACCATCACGACATTGTTTCGCAGTGTTCTTTTTTATCGTATTATCAGATGTTTTTCATTTATACACTGTGTCTACGTCGGTGTTCATCGACCTTTCGCCAGATGTTGTTCGTTTCTTGTCTGGTAACGTCCGAAATGTCACTGTTGCTGTTCTGAGGAGGTCTCGGTTTACCGCGTCTTTCGGTTGCCAAACTATTTCTTACGGATCCTTTTTGACGTTCATATAACATGGCATTCTGGTTTTGGGTTTGGAGTCAAAGTTAGCTACTGAAGATATGTTTCGTCCATTTTAAATCATTCATTCTCCATACGTTGTTATAGAGGTTGCTACAGAATCACGTATTAAAATTCTGGGACATTATAGAGGATGAAATTTTGAACGTTTCGATATCACGAATCTATAGCTGCAAATGAGAAATGAAGTTTCTACAAGCATCACAAGGCTGCTGTAAATCCACGTACTACCTGTACAAGAACCTACTAGGTCGATACACACTGATCATTTCGGCTGGAATTCTTGGAGGTCACCTTATTACATCACACACCTTACCACATCGTTTGAATAACATTTTAGATTTCTGGACAACTGTTTGTCTAAGCTTCTGGAGGACCTTTCCTTGCAACTGCGCACTAATCTATAGTTTCAGAACCATGGTGCTCGAGCGCTTTTTTTTTTGTTCGTATCCGGTGGATGAGTTGTGTTGTTCTTGACATGTAACATTATTTGCAAGTTTTTCAAAAGGTGTTTTCAAGCCAATTTGTAGCGCTACTACTTTCATCACATAAACTTGTTCTACTTTCGTTTGTAAATCTTCTATCATTTTAGTTATATCAGCCCCAAATGCAAAACAGTATATTTTCACCTTATTATTATTAGTACCAATACTTAAAGGCTTTTACAGGTTCCATAATTTTAATTCCGTTCACATATTCTTGTAATATTTTTTTTCCAACAGACAGTTGAACACTAGCGGAAAGAGTACATCTCTCTGTCGAACTCCTGTTGTGGTTTTCAAGCGTTTAGAGATATGACCTTCAAATAGTAATATGGAGTTTGTATTAATCACGATTGATCTTGTTAGTGTCGCCAGCATGTTAAGTAGGATGCCTTTTCAGAATCTACAAAGGTAGATACATATTGTCTTCCTCTCAGTAAAAAGAAAAAGTATCTTATTAATGATTTCAAATACATAAACCTAAAAAATTTTATAGACAAAATCTTTTAATACCCCAGATCACTGAATGTTATACAGTTGCGATGTAGTCTTTTACAAGATTTTGTCTATTAATTTTTGTTATATCCTTTAAAGTTTTTAAATCGCTCGCCTTCTCCGTGACTGTGCCAGCAAATAAGTTTTTGGATTCCGTATTTGGTCAGAATTCGATCGACCTTTCTCTAATTCTCCTGGATATCCACCCGCTTTATGCTCAACAAAAAATGGTTCAAATGGCTCTGAGCACTATGGGACTTAACATCTGTGGTCATCAGTCCCCTAGAACTTAGAACTACTTAAACCTAACTAACCTAATGACATCACACACATCCATGCCCGAGGCAGGGTTCGAACCTGCGACCGTAGCAGTCGCGCGGTTGCGGACTGCGCTCCTAGAACCGCTAGACCACCGTGGCCGGCTATGCTCAACACGTTGTCCTAATCGTTTCGAGGACTTTGCACACTATCTGATCAAAATTATTCGGATGTGAGAGAGCTGCCTATAATATTTCGGCTATTAATTTGTACCGCTGCTACACAATTTGTACCTTCTGTACTGTCCAATATTCAGATAGATCAGCTTGAACTGCGTGTTTCCTGGAACCACATTGTTAGCCTTCAGTTGTGTGTGTTGAGAAAGAGATCGTCTGAAGACAGCATTACCATCTAATTTTTTGTCTATGTGTCGAAGAGAATTACTGTTTTGAGATCAGTGGGAATATAATGTTCCATTTATGCTAGAATATACTTAAAATAATCTTACTTTTCATATAGTCACCAATCTGTATTATTTGTGATTCGTTTGTAGGAAACTGATAAAGAGAAAGCAGCGATGGTTCTCATAATGCACCACTATAGGTTTCGTATATTGTACCGGCACTTTTTTTCTCTTACAGTGAGCTTCAAAAAAATGAGTACAACATTTTTACTGCAACTAAATGTTTAAAAAGGATGTGGTGAATTCTGTAATACTTTCTTTATTCTGAGCGATTAGTTTAAAAAGATCTTTAACTGTGCTGATAGGACTGCAGGTAGCACTCTATAACTCACAGCCGATTCCTTCCGCTGATCTCATGCGATTTTTTACAACCACCTTCAGCACTGCTCCTGTTGTTTCTGTCCGTCGGTACAGCAGGTCTGGTTACTCTTAATTTAGCTGTGGTTTCTCTTTCGTGTAGACACTCCACACTCACATCACCAGCAATCACCTTGGGCATCTTTAGAAAGGATGAAGTGCCCCTGATGGATCTGTTACTCTGCTGACACTTAATGACTGGTCCGCGTTTGAATCTGTCCTGACCGAATCATTCTGCTGTTAATACTTGTCTCTCCACAACACAGTACTCCCTACGTTCTTTTATTCTGGCGGGCTCGCGACACGCGACATCTAGTGGTCAATTCCGCATTAAATATGATACCCGAGTACTTCTGATAAGGTAGTGTACATTACTGGGGATAATGAAAAGTCGTCGTAAATTGTTCACTTCCGTAGAGTTTCCTTTCTAAAGCAGAGGATGAATCAAGGCTGACTTACAGTCATCTTGTAGTTCATGTTTCTGCATGACGTCCTCTATGTTTTGGTGTAAGACGTCTACAAAAGTCAGGAGATTCCTTCTAATATCGTGTCGGACCTCCACTTGTCCGGCGAAGTGCAACAACTCAACTTGGCATGGACTCAACAAGTCGTTGGAAGACCCTGCAGAAATAATGAGCACTGCTGCCTCTATGGACTTCCAAAACTGCGAATGTGTTGCTGCTGCAGGATTTTTTGCTCGAACTGACCTCTCGATCACGTCCCATAAACGTTCGACAATATTCATATCGGGCGCTCTGGGTGGCCAAGTCATTCGTCCGAACTGTCCAGTATGTTCTTAAAGACAAACGAGAAGAATTGTGACCAGCTGACATGGCGCATTGTCATCCACTAAAATTCCATCGTTGTTTGGGAACGTGAAGTCCATGATTGCGGCAGATGGTCTCCAAGTGGTTTAGTTCCACCAGTGGATCCAGTCCATTACATGTAAACACAGCCCACACCGTTATGGAGCCACCACCAGCTTGCATAGCACCTTGTTGACAACTAGTATCTCTGGAGATCTGCGCCACATTCGAACACTACTTTCAGGTCTTACCAACTGAACCTGGAAGTCATCTAACCGGGCCACAGTTTGCCAGAGGTCTTGGATCAAACCGATATGGTCATAAGCCCAGGTGAAGCGCTGCAGGCGATGTTGTCCTGTTAATAAAGGCACTCGCGTCGGTCGTCTGATGTCATAGCTCATGAACGACAAATTTCGTCGCTCTGTCCTAACACGTTCGGCGTAAGTCCAACACTGATTTTTGCGGTCATTTCACACAGTGTTGCTTGTCTGTTAGCACTGACAACACTACGCAAACGCCGCTGCTCTCGGCCGTTTAGTGAAGGTCGAGAAAAATGCGTTGTCCATGGTGAAAGGTAATGCATGAAATTTGGTGTTCTCGGTATACTCCTGACACTGTGGCTCTCGAAATACTGGTTTTTTACATCTACATCTACATCTACATGATTACTCTGCAATTCACTTTTAAGTGCTTGACAGAGGGTTCATCGAACCACAATCATACTATCTCTCGACCATTCCACTCCCGAACTGCGCGCGGGAAAAACGAACACCTAAACCTTTCTGTTCGAGCTCTTATTTTATTTTGATGATCATTCCTACCTATGTAGGTTGGTCTCAACAAAATATTTTCACATTCTGAAGAGAAAGTTGGTGACTGAAATTTCGTAAATAGATCTCGCCGCGACGAAAAACGTCTTTGCTTTAATGACTTCCATCCCAACTCGCGTATCATATCTGCCACACTCTCTCCCCTATTACGTGATAATACAAAACGAGCTGCCCTTTTTTGCACCCTTTTGATGTCCTCCGTCAATCCCACGTGGTAAGGATCCCACACAGTGCAGCAATATTCTAACAGAGGACGAACGAGTGTAGTGTAAGCTGTCTCTTTAGTGGACTTGTTGCATCTTCAAAGCATCCTGCCACTGAAACGCAACCTTTGGCTCGCCTTCCCCACAATATTATCTATGTGATCTTTCCAACTGAAGTTGTTCGTAATTTTAACACCCAGGTAATTAGTTGAATTGACAGCCTTGAGAATTGTACTATTTATCGAGTAATCGAATTCCAACGGATTTCTTTTGGAACTCATGTGGATCACCTCACACTTTTCGTTATTTAGCGTCAACTGCCACCTGCCACACCATACAGCAATCTTTTCTAAATCGCTTTGCAACTGATACTGGTCTTCGGATGACCTTACTAGACGGTAAATTACAACATCATCTGCGAACAACTTACGAGAACTGCTCAGATTGTCACCCAGGTCATTTATATAGATCAGGAACAGCAGAGGTCCTAGGACGCTTCCGTGGGGATCACCTGATATCATTTCAGTTTTACTCGATGATTTGCCGTCTATTACTACGAACTGCAACCTTCCTGGCAGGAAATCACGAATCCAGTCGCACAACTGAGACGATACCCCATAGGCCAGCAGCTTTATTAGAAGTCGCTTGTGAGGAACGGTGTCAAAAGCTTTCCGGAAATCTAGAAAAACGGAATCAACTTGAGATCCCCTGTCGATAGCGGCCATTTCCTAACGATTTACGAAATGGAATGTCCCCTGACGTCTAGCTCCAACTATCATTTCGCGTTCAAAGTCCGTTAATTCCCTTTGTGCGGCCATAATCACGTAGGAAACCTTTTCACATGAATCACCTGAATACAAATGACAACTCCGTCAATGAACTGCCCTTTTATATCTTGTATACACAATACTACCGCCGTCTGTATATTCCATGACTTTTGTCGCCTCGGTGCATTGCTTCTTCAAGCGCGAACTCCCAAAAGACTCATTTATCTACACAGTACACTTCAACGTTCGTGATTCTCTGTATAATACAGACATAGTATCAAATATCCGTCCCCGGTCCTTCGTCTAATGACCACCCGAACGCCTGTTTGTAGCCTCCTACGAAGGCACAGTAGATAGACAGCGCAGTACTCGAAATTACACAATTACTCGCCAACCAGCCCTATTCGTAACAGGAATACGATACCTCTAAGCAAATGTGCTCCTGCTCGGACTAATATCTTCACTGCGGCCTCTACACATGCTAAAAGTCCCTGAGTGGAGTTTCCCTGCATATTTCCTGTGCAACGTGACGAGTGTGTATAATAAAGTAACTGTTATTTGCTACACAAGACAATGTCGAATGTAACGGACACGAGAAGGGCACTTTACTCGTAAATAATGTCGTAGGCAGGACAAAACAACAGGATGCTATCAAGTTCAAGTGAAGCAGGTGACATCAGGCAGGGCGGCAGGTATTCCCCTCGTGTGCTCCTGACGTGTTGCACATTCCTGGGTGCACGGAGCGATGGGCACTTCCGCAGTACGCTGCTGTCATGGCCAATGTGGTCACTGGGGCGGGTGACGCACGCTTGTCGGGAAGACACATCAGTCAAGCATTACACTCCCTAAGGTACAAGGAGTGAATTGAAAAACCAGTCATCTCATCGTAGCAATCTTTTGGCAGTGTATGAAGTGTGAAATCCTGTTGGTTAAATCTCACAGCGGAATGATTCATAATGAAGAAGTCGATATCCTGCACCTGTCATCGACCGTAAACATTCGTCCTCTGAGGTGTACCATCTGACGATGCAGAAAGCCTTTTAACATTGTGAAGAGGACGGGAAAGTGTCTCAGTACTTTAGGGGCAGATGTTATGCCTGTGTTCAGCCTGTTCTTCCACGTAGACTCAGTTTTCGCGATGGTTGATATCGGCCGTCTGGCCTATGACGTTCAACCACCGAAGTGTGGCGATGCACAGCTTTGGTATTATTCCAACTCCTTTCTGCAACTGTACTGAGACTACAGAAGGTGACTGCTATCATCTCTCCATGTCTCCATGTGCAATATCAGAGAGCCACATGCAATTGCTTTTGCAACAATTACGCCGTTTCAATGTAGAATATCCTACAAGAACTGTCATTCTACTTTCTTTGAGTAATTCCGCATATAACAAAAAGGTTTCAAGTTTTTACGGTCTGCCGATATACACCGAGCGCCAAAGAAACTGGTAAAGGCATGAGTGTTCAAACACGGAGATATGTAAACAGGCAGAATACGGCGCTGCTGTCGCCAACGCCTGTATAGAACAAGTGTCTGGCGCTGCTGTTAGATCACTTACTTCTGCTAGAGTGGCAGGGTATCAAAATTTAAGTGAGTGTGAACGTGGTGTTACAGTCGATGCACAAGCGATGGACACAGCACGGCATTTTCCCGTACGACCATTTCACGAGTGTACCGTGAATATCTGGAATCCGGTAAAACATCAAATCTCCGACATCGCTGTGGCCGGAAAAAGATCCAGCGAGAACGGGACCAACAAAGATTGAAGAAAATCGTTCAACGTGACAGAAGTGCAACACCTTCGCAAATTGCTGCAGATTTCAGTGGTGGGCAATCACCAAGTGTCAGCGTGCTAACCATTCAACTGAAAATCATCGACATGGCCTTTCAGAGCCGAAGGCCCACTCGTGTAGTCTTGATGACTGCACGACACAAAGCATTACGCCTCGCAGAGGCCCGTCGGCACCGACATGGACTGTTGATGACTGGAGACATTTTGATTGGTCGGCCGAGTCTCGTTTCAAATTGTATCGAGCGGATGGACGTGTACGGGTATGGAGACAACCTCATGAAACCATCGACATCACATGTCAGCACGGGACTGTTAAATTTGGTGGGGGCTCTGTAATGGTGTGGAGCGTGTGCAGTTGGAGTGATATGGGACCCCTGATATGACTCTGACAGGTGATATGTACGTAAGCATCCTTTCTGATCCCCTGCATCCATTCATGTCCATTGTGCATTCCGACGGACTTCGGCAATTCCATCAAGACAACGCGATACCCCAAACGTCGAGAATTGCTACCGAGTGGCTCCAGGAACACTCTTCTGAGTTTAAGCAAGTCTGCTGGCCACCAAACTCCTTAGACATGAACATGATTGAGCGTATCTGGGATGCCTTGCAACGTGCTGTTCAGCTTTGACGCCCCTCGTACTATTACGTATTTAGGGACAGCCCTCCAGGATTCATGGTGTCAATTCCGTCCAACACTACATCTGACATTAGTCGAGTCCATGCCACGTCGTGTTGCGGCACTTCTCCGTGCTAGCGGGGGTCCTACACGACTACACGATATTAGGCAGGCGTACCAGTTTCTTTGGCTCTTCAGTGTATATTTCTAGTTATAACTCAACCCTGCGAACCATTTTAACAGTCGTTTCATGTTTTGTATACATAGAGACTTCAGCTTAGTCACTGGACATTTGTATTTCCGTTGTTGCTATTCTTTTCGTTTTATTTCTTAAATTTGTGGTGCTTCACAATTAACTTTGTTGGACTACCGCTACCGATATACGATGCAGGTCAAAAACCTTTGCTATACATGTACCCGCAACTTTATTTATACTTGTGCCGCAACACCATTGTTACGCGTCAATATTGTGATCACATATTTTCCTTCAAACTACCTAAACATACTGCGAAAAATATTATATGCATGTATATGAATAGCAGGTTCAAAAATCGATTGTTATACTTGTTTCTGTAAGCTCCCGTACTAAGTCATAAATTTATCTATGTACTGTATGTCAGTTATTTGCCTTTTAGCTGAGTAAAAGGCCGTTAGCTCTAAAAGTCCAAAGAGAAAAAAAAGAACATAACTCAAACGGGTCGTTGAAGCAGACGATCAGGACCAACTCGGAGGTACAATCTCGAAACAATGGAGCAACATACTAATGGTGGGGTGGATTCACTATTTACTTGTTCATTCATCGTTTAACGCTTTCAGATCATGACAAATAGCAGGTGGTTCCAATTAAAGTACAGCTAGTCACAGAGTTACAGTGTGAGCTGTAATTATCGCATGCCAGCAAAACTTGTCAGATATTTTAATGCGTTAACGCGAAATCAAATTCGATTGAGAAGAATTAGACTAAATTTTCTCCTGGCGACAAAAAAGGAGCGATCTGTCTTATTCAGTAAAAAGTTTCTAAAATCAAGATTGCATAAATATTTCTTTCTATTAAATGTATGTTTGAAAGTAAAGACTTATATGTGCGATCTTGGTTTTAGAAAGTTCCAATTTTGGCCACCAGGTGCAAATCTGGCGCTGTACGGCATCTCAAATGGCTCTGAGCACTATGTGACACGCCCACGTTGTACTAAACATCCAGGAATGTCCCATTTTAGCCAGTGAGTCCGTAGAGTATAAGAGGCGTGCAGTATGATTGGCCGTGCTTTTCCATCGGAGATTTGCGGAGATTAAGGCAATTCGTCCTTGGACTACGTTAATGAGCCGTCGTGTAGGATTCTTTCTACCTGTTTTTCCGAGAAGCTTTCGAAATTTACGTCCCCTCGGAGAAGCAGTACGAGCGAGTTTGTGACACTTGCGCGGAGTGACACTTGTACGGAGAGGGAATGTGTTGACACCCGTACGGAGCCCAGGACACTGTAAGTAGTGGACACGGTGTTCAAGAACTAGGATGCACCGGCCTGTCCGCCGATACCTGCGTCGTATTCTGTGGAAGGTCAAAGCCGATTTCCTGCATAAAGTTCTCTGTCCCCGCATCAGTTCGTAGTGTGCGTGGTTTTCAAATTGGTTCAAATGGCTCTGAGCACTATAGGACTTAACATCTGAGGTCATCAGTCCCCTAGACTTAGAACTACTTAAACCTAACCAACCTAAGGACATCACAAACATCCATGCCCGAGGCAGGATTTGAACCTGCGACCACAGCGGTCGCGCGGTTCCAGACTGAAGCGCCTAGAACCGCTCGGCCACAGCGGCCGGCTGTACAGCATCTCGTTGACGTACCCGGTGCTCGTATTGAACAAACTGTGTAAGTGGTAGTTAATAATATGAACATTATACCTTTCTCACTTGTCTGACGTTTCTGCCCACGTACAGCTCTTAATCCATTACGAATGGGAACATTTTTTTAAGCCTTTCTTGCCTTCACAGCGCCGGGTTTGCACCTGGTGGCCAAACTTGGGACTAATTTTTCCCGGTGTGAATCGCTTCTGTGTTAGCGCATTAAAATATCTACCAAGATTCGCTGCAATACGATAACTACATCCAAAACCAGACCTCTGTGAGTGGCTGCACTTTAACTCTGACCACATTGTCCATTTAGTTACAAATACAGAAATTATAAACAACAAGTTAAAAAAGCAAAAAACGAATAAACGAACACTGTCCGAACAGGCCTTGAAGGTGCAACGGTACCTACCGCCGCCGCATCATCCTCAACCCTTAGGAGTCACCGGATGCGGATGCGGAGGGGCATGTCGCCAGCACAACTCTCTCCCGGATGTCATCAGTTTTCGTGACTGGTGCCACTACTTCTCACTCAAGTAGCTCCTCAGTTGGCCTCACAAGAGCAGAGTGCACCACACTTGCCTACAGCACTCGGCACAGCCGGACGGTGACCCATCTAAGTGCTAGTCAAGCCCGATAGCGCTTAACTTCGGTGCCCAGTCGGGAACCAGTGTTACCACTGCGGCGAAGTCGTTGGCTCAATTAAACAAAGCGAAAGTACAAGAGAAATCTAGTTTTCCCAACTACTCATCTGCATTAGAGGCAGTCTGATATAGATCTTCCTGGGTTCCGGTACAAGCACATAAACGCCTGTCCTCAACGACAGATGGTCACCTCATTGCAGTCGCAGCTTGGATAGTTTTTCCACTCCCAACTGTACACGGTACCTGCTGTTCTCCTTGCACCACCACTGACTGCATTCAACTGCCAATAGATGCAGGAGGAAGATCGAAGACTGGAAGTTTGACAGTTGGGTTTTCGACTCGCAAGAACCCTTCTGGAGTGAAAAGGACCACTCATATTTTCAGGCAGTCATAGCATAAAAGGTGCTGGTTGACAGGCTTATGGCGTATCGGCAGGCTGGTAGACCAAGTTTCAGTGGAATTATAGAACCTTGCTGAGGTAGATTATGTATGGGAAGTGGCTGATCCTCCTGTATTCTTGGTCATAACTGAGGAGGAACTGAATGGAATGAATAGTCTAACAAGTATAGAATACATACTGAGATTAAATCGAAGAAAGGCGAGACTAATGAGAAGTAGCAGAAATGAGAATAGCGAGAAATTCAACATCAAAAGTGGTGATCATGGAGTATGTGGCGTCACTCTTTCTGGGGGCGAGAGCGTCCAGCCCCACACGTAACTTAGCAACACTAGAAAAGTAAATTCTTAGTTAATATGGCGTCGGTGATGCAGTGAGATACGGACAACTTTCATTTACGAAAATTTCTTTACACATTTATCCAGATTCGACTGATATTTACAGAAGATATCCTCAGTAGAAAGATATCAAATACAATATTCAAATTCTTTTCATTGCATTACTTTCATAGTGGTAACGTAATGCAATTCAGACGAAGTACTTCGTGCCCTCTCGGAGGGCCAACAATGACAACAGAACGGAGTGTTCCGGTGTGTGTTATTTGGAATACAGCGTGGGACCAGAAAAGGTGAGTTCTAGTTTAGCAGCAGCTGCACGTTTCCGCGTAGGCAATGCCACACGGATAAGATCTTATTTGCTCACCAGGCATGTCGATATTGATGTACCGCGACTCTGCGCACAATGCAGAGCAGATTGTGTAAGTAAGCGTTATTTCATCATGTGTCGTATGTGATACTGAAATATTCTAACGGACAAGCAAAGAATTCTGGACTAGTGGAGGGAATATATTGAGCAGCCTCTGAGAGCTGAAAATACGGAAAATGTTGCCCATAAGAAAAAATTGCTGAGGATGTAGCGGAAGAAGAAATTGATGTAACTCAACAGGGTACGCACAGAGCAATTTAGAAACTGAAGTGTGCTAAAATCGACAGAAAGTTCGACCTATCCATCGAGTTCATCTTTACCTTGCAAAACCGGCCGAAGTGGCCTAGCGGTTCTAGGCGCTTCAGTCTGGAACCGCGCGACCGCTACGGCCGCAGGTTCGAATCCTACCTCGGGCATGGATGTGTGTGATGTCCTTAGGTTAGTTAGGTTTAAGTAGTTCTAAGTTCTAGGGGACTAATGACTTCATATTTTAAGTCCCATAGTGCTCAGAGCCATTTGAACCATTTTTTTTTACCTTGCAAAGTGCAACAAATTATGCATCCAAAAGCGTAGAGATCACGTTGAAAATATTATTTATTATTACGAAAGAGACTAAAATGTGCTTCATTACTATTTGTTAGAATTCCCTATGTACCCAGACTTTATGGGTACCCCGTAGTGTATGGCGGCAGCACTTGTAGATTACTTTAATACTTACATGATTTGCAAGTACAGGATTGTTAGTGCTACATAGGATCTTCCAAAGTTATATGTTCGATTTAGTAGAGAAAGTAGTGAACGTCAACACAAATATATTTCGGTAACGAACATATGGTCCCTGAAGTCAGCTTGTAATGTCAGCAAGTATTTTGTTAGTGGAACTGACTAGGGCTGTCGATAAAATATTTTATACATCGACATATCGATATTTCCATCAGAAAGCATCGATATATATCGGCCATAATTATTCCCAGAGATTTCAGTATGTCTATATCAAAATAGTGGTACCCAGTGCCTATATTTTCATTTTATACTATACTTCTTTCGTAATTTTCGTCAAATATTTGGAATTTTTCTTTTGAAATTGTAGTAGATCATAAATTTACTTCCACTGTGAGAAGGAGTATTACTTCTTTTTATGCTTTCATCACGTCCAGTGTTTCTCTTTGACAGTGTGAAGCAAGTATATGTGGCACAAAGAAGTCCGATTGGACTGGGGATGACGGTGTAAATGGAACAAAAAGAATGAAGAAAAAGCAGAGCTGCTGTGTTAAAAAAGAATTTTTAACGCAACTAGTGTGCTATTTCTTCATATCCGCAATCTTCAAAAACAGGTGCTGAAAATGATGAACAAAAATCTAATTGATAAGACTGGTCTTTTCTGCGGGTAGAGAAGTGCGAGGGGAAATGCTGACGTAATTGGTGCTCGACGCTACCAACAGAAACTGCAACGTTTAGCTTCACCACACAATTTTCTTAAATCAGCGTGAAAAACAGTTTTATTTCTACATGCAGCCAACGACGAATTAAGAAGATAAGATGTGAGAGGTTGATTGGAATGAAATATTGCGTGACAATGCACCATGTAAGCAGTTGCTAATTAACAACACAACCGTCAACCACAAAAGAATTGTAATACAAGCTTTTCATCTTTACCAAGTCCTATTATTAATTTTCAAATTTTCAAATTGAGTGTTTTTCTTTCGATTCTTGCTGTAGGAAGGACAGACAGACTGATAGCTTGTTGATGTACAGAATATCTAATAACAAATCTGTACTTAAAAATGCAACTCTAAAACCAGCAGTCTATTTACCATGTGTGGCCGATATTTTTATATGTCGATATATTGATATTTTTTCCTTCGAAATATTAGCGTATTATTCACTATATGCGTTTATACGAGTGTTGTTGTCCCTGATAAAGTCCTTACAGGATGTTCAAAATGGACTCTACAACTTTAAAAATGCATATAAATTTATTGAAAGAATATACAGAGGCGGGTTTAGTGTTATTTTGTAGGGAAACACATCAAGCTTTTTTTCCTTAAACTAAAGATGTTGTATGCGGCTTCTATTGACTATCCTGTGCACATCCCATCGGAAGTCGATTTCTTCCCAAGCTCTCTGTAGCACTGCAGATGTAACTTACTCAGTGCGACGTAAATTCTTGCTCTGCGTTCAGGTAGAGAAGCCGGCACGGGAGGTACAAAGAAGATACACTTGATGAATTCCCATTAAAAAAATCGAGTGTTGTCTGGTCTGGGCTACGTGGGGGCCATCGAATTAGCGTATCACGGCCAATCCATTGACCAGAAAGCGGTCACTGAAAATATCCCGGAGGTCAACCAGGTAGTGGAGTAGTGCACCATCTTGCATAAAGTAAACATTTCGTTCTTGGTCATCCTCATCGATCTACTGCATCAAAAATTCTTGTAACATATCCAGTTACACTGTCACGGAAAAAGGAGGTGCCGTACATTTTGTTCTCGCTAATTCCACAAAAAACGTTCAGTTTAGGGCTATCACGAACATGTTGTAATGTTTGATGTGGATTTTCACTACCCTAGATCCTATAGTTATGAGTGTTATCCTTGCCACTTAAGTGAAAAGTCGAGTCGTCAGAAAAGATGATTTTGTCCAAGAAGTGTTCATCCTCATGTAATCGATTTAACATATTGTAATGCCCCAAAATTGAAAAGTAGTGTGAGTGGTATACGTATGTGTACTTACGTACATAAGTCGCCTCAACTTATTATCAAAGTGTCAATTTCGATATACAAAAAAGAGGGTTGTTAATTTTATTTGTATTTGCGTCTGAAAATTTTGTCAAAATTATGTTGTAGAAAGAGCATTTGCAGCGGAGCCTGTCGCGGCCAGAGATGTCACACAACGGCGACGATAGCAGCAGTGTGGCGCGCGGCAAAGTTATCGACTGATGCGCAGCTGGCCGCTATTGAAGAGGAACGAAAGCATCTAATAATGAAAGTTGTGAAAAAGAGACAATTAACGTGACATGTTTGTTTGTTCAAACATTCTGGTTCTCGATTTTGTCCCTAGTTTCAAGAGGAGTTACCGTTGAGATCTCGTGTAGAAAAAATGGTTCAAATGGCTCTGAGCACTATGCGACTCAACTTCTGAGGTCATCAGTCGCCTAGAACTTAGAACTAATTAAACCTAACTAACCTAAGCACATCACACACATCCATGCCCGAGGCAGGATTCGAACCTGCGACCGTAGCGGTCACGCGGTTCCAGACTGAAGCGCCTTTAACCGCACGGCCACACAGGCCGGCTCTCGTGTAGAGAGTTACATTTGAGACATGGGGGAGTTAGTCACCATTGAGGTCACGGGGTAATGTCAGACAGTTCGTAACACTCGGGAAGTGTAAGCCTATTTGGAGTTGGCGCTCGAGTGATTTAATGTCGGTTTTGGGCTTCTAAAGTTATTAGTTGAACCCGTGAAGGGGTTATGGCCTACATGGGAAGCTATATGTAATTATTGCGCGAGGTGTATTGTTCGCAATCGGTAGTGGGATGTGCGATCATATTTGGAGTTTGCTTTAAAAGAGTAACTCGTTGTCAGACGCGCTAAGAGATTTGTTTTTCTCGCGTTTTCATGTGATTAGTGATAGTGTAATGTTTGGTCGAGCTAACCTTGGAGTTGCTCGCAATCAGGCGTTCCGTATCTGGTGCTAAGGAGAGGTTCTTTTCAGTCTTTATTGTGTATAATTGGTATCGCCTTCACGCGAAGACTTTGTGAGTGATTGATTTAATAAAGGTAAGCACAAAGGTACATGTGCCGTTGCCGCTTCTGTAATAAGGATTTGCTAAAGCTTTGGCGTGCGTGTGCGACTGTATTGGTTGTAATTGTGGGGAAGTGCTAAGGTAATAGAATCCCCGACTGAAAGAACTCTCAAATTGAAGTGCGGCCTGTGATTGTCGTGTAATTATTGTGAGAACGGACGTCCCAGTTTGATTAATGTAAACGATGAGAAGCAGTCTGTGTCAAATACTTTGTGACACGCGCGAACTGGTGTAATAGTAATTTTCCATCCGACGAAACTGACAGAACCAAGACCTATTAACTGAGTAGAGCACGATAATTGTCTCTTTGAAATTGTGAGTGCTGAATGTTTTAAATGTGGTATAGAGGGTCCGCGTATGTCAACGCCTCAAGAGGGAGAGATTTGCTTTGATTTGAGTGAATATTAATGATACTTTAAAGTGGCGGTGACGCTTAGGTTGTTTGTTTCTTTTTTTTACTAGATTCCGTTTAGTGGGGAAGTAGTTTACCACCAGCACTCACGCCTGGCGAAATTTGTGGAGACATTGAGAATTAAGATAACGGCTAAATAAAATGATGCTCAGGCCATGTGTATGATAAATGACAAATTGGTGTCTCGTGTTATCATTTCTCCCCATATAACATAACTTGAAAATACGATAATAGAATCTTTGAACCTCAAAAAATAAAAAGGTTAAGGATTACGCAGTGAATCAAAACGGTAAAGTACAAGCAGGACAAAGACTATTAAACTGAAAGATAAGTCACACTGAGAGTTTGTTACGAAAATTACGTAAAGTTCGGCTTAAAGTACATGCAAGAGGTTTTTGTCTGACTGTTTAAGTGATAAAAAGTGGAAAAGTTAAGTTACGGGGAATTCATAAACTATGAAGGTTGATGCATAAACCATTATCATTGATAGAGTGCAAATAGCATTATCCATTGTGTATGTTCGTAACAAGAAATATGCAAGGATAGAGCTGCAGTGCAGTGACTGTATAGGATTAATAATCTCTGACTAGCAACGCTCAATCAACACGTAAAATTATATCGCTGGCGTGCTATTACGACAATTAAACTAACGGAAACGGTGGGTAAGAAAGTTCAGTCTAGATTGATTGCTTCAGTGGGGTTCTATTAAAAGGGACGCTTAAACTCCACGTTGGATAGTTTTCAAGCTGGAAAAATATAAGATAAATCCAAGGTATCAGCATTGGAGTGTTGGGTTACGTAAGCGAGGTTTCCGATCACGTTGCTGTGAAGTGTGGCACATCGCAGTGAGTTGGGTTTAATTGACTTATGTAGCGCATCCTAATCAGACTTGTAGTTTCTGCTTGATTCCATCGACTAGTAGATTACCTTTGGTGTTAGCTTGCTGGTCGAACGTGAAAAATCTTGTGATAGTCAGATGCGGTAGCTAAAATTTTCAATCGGGAGCTAACACTAGTCGATAAAACCAGAACCCGTTTCTACTAGTGGTGGTACGGTTCATCTTCGGCGGTAGCTATTGTGCGAGTGGTAAGCATTTGGTTAAACTTTCCATCCTCACAACTACTTGCATATAGCTGATACACGGTTGATACACGGCGTTGCGGAACTCTATGGTGTCGCTACGCGGTTTAATACACTTGTCATCTCTATGTATCAGTGACATCCCACCCAGGTTTGACACACTGATTAATAGTAATCGCTTTAGCAAGTGTTGGCTCGCACAGTAAATATAATTTAGCAGACACACCACCACCGAGGAGCAGTACAATATCCACACAGAATATCTTGCGAGCAATTTTATCAGTGTCTTTCATTGCTTGTACGATCGTCAATCTGAACAGTTTCAAATGCAAACGGCTTCTCAACACATGCCAAACAGCCGTATGTGGGATTTGCAGTTCGCGAGATGCTCGCGGGTCGATTTCGTAAGGCTGTTGACAAAACGTTGTCTTACTCGCTCAACGACGTCGTCAGATGTGCTTAGAAGACCTGATGATTTGCAATGTCTTACCGAGCACCCTGTTTCTACAAAACATTTATGCCACTGATAAATTGTAGGTCTACTTGGAGGATCTTAAGCGTACTTTGTACGGAATTTACGCTGAATTGTCGCCGACTTCGGTTCTTCAAACCAAAACACACAGCTAGCACTCTCGGGTCCAGTGAAGGCAGCCATCTTCAACGCAACTGCTTCTACCGCTCCTTACGGTGCGATTCGGCACTAGCGAACTACGCGAGACAAAACTTGATGTATTGCTCTACAAATTGACACTAGAATCACATCAGCAGATACTATGAATTAATTTGTATGAATTTTCAAAGTTGTTGAGTCCTTTCTGAAGCATCATGTATGGTACTAACGGAGGTGGTGAAAGGTTGAGACAGCAGCCTCATCTACATCTACATCTACACAGTTACTCTGCAATTGACACTTACGTGCTTGACAGAGGGTTTATCGAACCATTTTCATACTACTTCTCTACTATTCTACTCTCGAATGGTGGGTGGGAAAAATGAACACCTAAATCTTTCCGTTCGAGCTCTGATTTCTCTTATTTTATTATGATGATCATTTCTCCCTGTGGGTGTCAACCAAATATTTTTCTCATTCGGAAGGGAAAGTTGGTGATTGAAATTTTGTAAATAGATCTCGCCGCAAAGAAAACTGCCTTTGTTTCTGTGTGCCACCCCAATTCGCGTATCATGTCAGTAACACTCTCACCCCTATTGCGCGATGACACGAAACGAGCTGCCCTTATTTGCACTTTTTCGATGTCTTCCTTCAATCCTACCTGGTAAAGATTCCACACCGCGCAGCAATATTCAAACAGATGACGGACAATTGTAATGTAGGCTGTTCCTTTAGTGGGTTTGTCGCATCTTCTAAGTGTTCTGCCAACAAAGCGCAGTCTTTGTTTCGCCTTCCCCGCAATATTATCTATGTGGTCTTTCCAATTTAAGTTGCTCTTAATTGTAATTCCTAGGCATTTAGTCGAATTTACAGCCCCTAGATTTGTGTGATTTATCGTATACCCAAAATTTATCAGATTTCTTTTACTACCCATATGGAGGACCTCGCACTTCTTTTCCGTTAGTGCCAATTGCCACTTTTCGTACCATACAGAAATTCTCTCTAGATCATTTTGTAATTGGAACTGATCGGCTGATGATTTTTCTAGACGGTAAATTCCAGCGTTATCTGCAACCAATCTAAGGGAGCTGCTCAGATTATCACCTAGATCATTTATGTAAATCAGGAACAGCAGAGCGCCTATGACACTACCTTGCGGAACGCCAGATATCACTTCTGTTCTACTCGATGATTTACCGTCTGTCGCAACGAACTGTGACCTCTCTGAGAGGAAATCACGAATCCAATCACCCAACTGGGGTGATACTCCATCTGCACACAATTTGATGAACAATCGCTTGTGAGGAACGGTATTAAAAGCCATCTGGAAATCTAGGAATATGGAATCGATCTGAGATCCATTGCGGACAGCACTCATTAGTTTGTAGGAATAAAGAGCTAGCAGTGTTGCACAAGAACGATATATTCTGAATCCATGTTGGTTATGTGTCAATAAGTTATTTTCTTCAAGGTGATTCATCATGTTCGAGTACAGTATATGCTCCAAAATCCTACGGCAAATTGAGGTCAGTGATATGGGCCTATAATTCAGTGGGCTACTCCTATTTCCCTTCTTGAATATTGGTGTGACCTGTGCTACTTTCCAGTCTTTAGGGACAGACCTTTCGTCAAGTGAGTGGTTGTATATGACTGCTAAGAAAGGCGCTATTGTGTCTCCATACTCTGAAAGGAATCTGATTGGTATACCATCTGGACCGGAAGACTTGCCTTTCTTAAGTGATTTGAGTTGTTTCGCAACACCTGGGATATCAACTTTTATGTCACTCGTGCTAACAGCTGCTCTGGATTCGAATTCTGGAATATTTACTTCGTCTTCTTTCGTGAAGGAATTGCGGAAAACTGTATTTAGTAACTCCGCTTTAGTGGCACCAACACCGGTAACATTTCCATCGCTATCGGGCAGTGACAGTATTGACTGTTTTTGCCACTCTAACAATACCACCACTTGCAAAGTAGCTTAGAAATCAGATTAATAATGTTGCTCACGCAGCATATGTTCGCTTTATCGGGCAACAACAAAGTTATTGACTGTGGATGGTATTGTCAGAATGGAAATAATGAAGTCACTGTAAAAGAGTCATTAATTTTGGCAATTAACTTGAATGGATTCCCAGGTAGATTTCGTCGAAGTTGTTATGGCTCATCTTGTTGATTCTAGGGTGATTCCACTTTGACTGCTAGAAGGTCCAGATGTGTATTTTAGCAATATTTGAAGACCTAACAAATGTGTTTTTCAGGAAATTCTTAATGATCAAACAATCCCAGATCAGAACAATGGTATGGTAGAAATAATGTTTGACTTGGTGTTCACGATCCACATTTTTATTATACTTCTTGTAAATTCACATATACTTTTTCTTAATTGTCACATCATCAAGAAAACAGTTTTGTATCAATCTTCATATATTTAATTTCCACTTTAACCAAACACAAGTTTTGACTGTTCCTTTACAAAGCGAAATAACAACTTAACTTCTGCAAAGTGAAACAAAGACTGCTCTGCGCGCATTCGCGCCAAACCGGTTACAAGTAATGCAAAGATTATGACTGTCTCACAGAAATGAATACATACAAGAACCATATCACTGTAATATATCGATACATCGGAGTACCTATACAGGGTATTACAAAAAGGTACGGCCAAACTTTCAGGAAACATTCCTCACACACAAAGAAAGAAAATATGTTATGTGGACATGTGTCCGGAAACGCTTACTTTCCATGTCAGAGCTCATTTTATTACTTCTCTTCAAATCACATTAATTATGGAATGGAAACACACAGCAACAGAACGTACCAGCGTTACTTCAAACACTTTGTTACAGGAAATGTTCAAAATGTCCTCCTTTAGCGAGGATACATGCATCCACACTCCGTCCCATGGAATCCCTGATGCGCTGATGCAGCCCTGGAGAATGGCATATTGTATCACAGCCGTCCACAATACGAGCACGAAGAGTCTCTACATTTGGTACCGGGGTTGCGTAGACAAGAGCTTTCAAATGCCCCCAAAAATGAAAGTCAAGAGGGTTGAGGTCAGGAGAGCGTGGAGGCCATGGAATTGGTCCGCCTCTACTAATCCATCGGTCACCGAATCTGTTGTTGAGAAGCGTACAAAAACTTCGACAGAAATGTGCAGGGGCTCCATCGCGCGTGAACCACATGTTGTGTCGAACTTCTAAAGGCACATGTTCTAACAGCACAGGTAGAGTATCCCGTATGAAATCATGATAACGTGCTCCATTGAGCGTAGGTGGAAGAACATGGGGTCCAATCAAGACATCACCAACAATGCCTGCCCAAACGTTCACAGAAAATCTGTGTTGATAATGTGATTGCACAATTGCGTGCTGATTCTCGTCAGCCCACACATGTTGATTGTGAAAATTTACAATTTGATCACGTTGGAATGAAGCCTCATCCGTAAAGAGAACATTTGCACTGAAATGAGGATTGACGCATTGTTGGATGAATCATTCGCAGAAGTGTACTCGTGGAGGCCAATCAGATGCTCATAGTGCCTGCACACGCTGTACATGGTACGGAAACAACTGGTTCTCCCGTAGCACTCTCCATACAGTGACGTGATTAACGTTACCTTGTACAGCAGCAACTTCTCTGACGCTGACATTAGGGTTATCGGTCAACTGCACGAAGAATTGCCTCGTCCATTGCAGGTGTCCTCGTCGTTCTAGGTCTTCCCCAGTCGCGAGTCACAGGCTAGAATGTTCCGTGCTCCCTAAGACACCGATCAATTGTTTCGAACGTCTTCCTGTCGGGACACCTTCGTTCTGGAAATCTGTCTCGATACAAACGTACCGCGCCACTGCTATTGCCCCGTGCTAATCAATACATCAAATGGGCATCTGCCAACTCCGCATTTGTAAACATTGCACTGACTGCAAAACCATGTTCGTGATGAGCACTAACCTGTTGATGCTACGTACTGATGTGCTTGATGCTAGTACTGTAGAGCAATGAGTCGCATGTCAACACAAGCACCGATGTCAACATTACCTTCCTTCAATTGGGCGAACTGGCGGTGAATTGAGGAAGTACAGTACATACTGACAAAACTAAAATGAGCTCTAACATGGAAATTAAGCGTTTCCGGACACATGTCCACATAACATCTTTTCTTTATTTGTGTGTGAGGAATGTTTCCTGAAAGTTTGGCCGTACCTTTTTGTAACACCCTGTACATTAATAAAACCAAATGTGAATATTGTCACAAAACTATGTCTGTTACTTCGCAGAATAGTAGTACGATATTACTGGAATCGAGAACTGGGGTTGGAGTGCCGTAATGGTCACGTAAATAAAGAACCATTACACCACTGATGTACTTTACATACGTCCAGAATGTGTTTGGGTTTTCTACCATATTTTGAGACAATGTTTCATTGTGGAGACTATTAAAAGCATCTCGCATTGACGACCGTACTTAATTTCGAGCTTCCGTGAAACTTAGCCAGTCTCGGGGATTTTGCTTTCTTCTGAATTTGGCAGTTTGGAGCAGATCACAGTTCTCTAATGATGTGTTGGTAAATGTGCCAATACCTTGTAGATAGAGGAGGCCGAAATCTAACGCAGACGGGCGTGAAATCTGGAACAGGATAAGTAGTGAATTCTAATAAGAAAAGTATGCAGCTCCTCGAATACTTAACTTTATTCTATCCTTGTGGTACATCGCTCTTGATAATACAAATAAGACTATCTTCAGATACGGTTAATGGCGCCTTGCTAGGTCGTAGCCATGGACTTAGCTGAAGGCTATTCTAACTGTCTCTCGGCAAATGAGATAAAGGCTTCGCAAGTGTAGTCGCTAGCAACGTCGTCGTACAACTGCGGCGAGTGCTATCCCGTATCTCGAGACCTGACTTGTGGTGGCGCTAGGTCTGCGATCACACAGTGGCGACACGCGGGTCCGACATGTACTAAATGGACCGCGGCCGATTTAAGCTACCACCTAGAAAGTGTGGTGTCTGGCGGTGACACCACATCTAACATTCCTCAACAGCGTTTTATGAAAAGATCGTTCCCTCTGGAGATTTTGATCTAAGCTGACGGACTATTTCCTTAGCTTCGTACTGATCGAACCAATCGGTACCAAGTGTAGCAGCGTGCCTCTGAATTGCTCCGATATCTTTCCTTAATTGCACTTCGTGAGGATTCCAGTTTCGGGGTATGCTCCCGTCTGTAATCACTTTGACCCCGATGGCGCGTTTAGTCGCATATCCTCTTTAAAGTGAGCGCAGCGTTTTAATGACGCACATCTCCCCCAGCGATACAAGAACAGTTGTGGGTGCCGCTGTTATCTGTCTTGAGGCTGGCCGCACCCTTTACGGCGCTACTTGTAACTGCACCGCCGTGTCCGCGACGGCTGCGTAACGACCTCGTCTGCACCGAGATCCCGCCGGCAGCGAGACGCACTGCGCCCGGCGCTCGCTCGTAACACGGCCGCTTTATGGCGCAGCACGGAACGGCACGCCCGGACTCGTTGCGTGCGCCACGCCCGCCACCACATACCCGGCGACCCGCTACCTGGGATTCTGGCGCCTGCGATACCCGGGCTTAGCGTCACGGCGCCGGCCGCCTCGCGAAACACGCCGCACCGCTCTCCGCTCGGAACGACGAGGCGGTGCCCCATAAAATCGCGAATTACGCCGCATTTACAACACGGGCGTGCTGCAGGTAATAGCGACTGAAAAATTCGCGCACGCGAATTTACTGCACTGCCTGCTTCTCGCCATCCGTTGTGTATTTTCTGGACTGCATTCCGCAACATTTCTTTAAATCCAAGAACATATCGTAGACGAGGTCTGTTCAAAAAAATTCCGCAACTTTTGTACGCCTGCCTTTTACTTGTTGTGCATAGTCTCCTTCGAAATACTCCAAAACTGCTACACAGCTCCCATTGCCGTTTCCACTTCCGGAATCAGTGTTGGGACGCCTCTTGCTGGACCACTCGAAGCGCCGTCTGCGAATTTTATTTTCTCTCATCTATCTTTGCAAATCGTCGTCCTTCCAACGGGGTTTTCAATTTCGGAATTAAAAAAGAAAAGCCCGCTGGGGGCGTACGGAGGGTGAGGCAGCACAGCGATCTCGTTTTTTGTGCAAGTCAAGTACCAACAGGGATGAAGGTGCGGCTGCGTTATCGTGATGCAGGATCTATGAATTGTATCGCCACATTTCACGCCGTTTCCTAGTCACACTCGGTAGCTGAGTGGCACAAGTCAATGGGAGGCTTGTAGGACCGATTCCTATACGCCGCTCCGTGCGTCAACGACGTCCTATATCTACTTTACTACACTACTGGCCATTAAAACCCACACCACGAAGATGACGTGCTACAGACGCAAAATTTAACAGACAGGAAGAAGATGCTGTGGTATGTAAATGATTAGCTTTTCAGAGCATTCACACAAGGTTGGCGACACTTACAACGTGCTGACATGAGGGAAGTTTCCAACCGATTTCTCATACACAAACAGCAGTTGACCGCCGTTGCCTGGTGAAACGTTGTTGTGATGCCTCGTGTAAGGAGGAGAAATGCGTACCATCACGTTTCCGACTTTGATGAAGGTCGGATTGTAGCCTATCGCGATTGCGGTTTATCGTATCGCGACGTTGCTGCTCCCCTTGGTCGAGATCCAATGACTGTTAGCAGAATATGGAATCGGTGGGTTCAGGAGAGTAATACGGAACGCTGTGCTGGATCCCAAGGGCATCGTATCACTAGCAGTCGAGATGACAGGCATTTTATACGCATGGCTGTAACGGATCGTGCAGCCACGTCTCGATCCCTGAGTCAACAGATGGGGACGTTTGCAATACAACAACCATCTGCACGAACAAATCGACGACGACGTTTGCAGTACCATTGACTATCAGCTCGGAGACCATTGCTGCGGTTACCCTTGACGCTGCATCACAGGCAGGAACGCCTACGATGGTGTACTCACCAACGAACCTGTGTGCACGAATGGCAAAACGTTATTTTTCGGATGAATCCAGGTTCTGTTTACAGCATCATGATGGTCGCATCCGTGTTTGGCGACATCGCGGTGAACGCACATTGGAATAGTGTATTCGTCATCGCCATACTGGCGTATCACCGGCGTGATGGTATGGTGTGCCATTGGTTACACGTCTCGGTCACCTCTTGTTCGCATTGACGGCACTTTGAACAGTGGACGTTACATTTTAGATGTGTTACGACCCGTGGCTCTACCCTTCATTCCATCCCTGTGGAACCCTACATTTCAGCAGGATAGTGCACAACCACATGTTGCAGGTCCTTTACGTGTCTTTCTGGATACAGAAAATATTCTACTGCTGCCCTGGCCAGCATATTCTCCAGATCTCTCACCAATTGAAAACGTCTGGTCACTGGTGGCCGAGCAACTGGCTCGTCACAACACGCCAGTCACTATTCTTGATGAATTGTGGTATAGTGTTGAAGCTGTATGGGCAGCTGTACCTGTACACGCCATCCAAGCTCTGTTTGACTCAATACCCAGGCGTATCAAGACCGCTATTACGGCCAGAGGTGGTAGATCTGGGCACTGATTTCTCAGGATCTATGCACACAAATTGCGTGAAAATGTTATCACATGTCAGTTCTAGTATAATATATTTGTCTAATGAATACCCGTTTATCATCTGCATTTCTTCTTAGTGTAGCAATTTTAATGGTCAGTAGTGTATATGCCACTGTACTTGACCCCCTCATTACTGGTCTCACCTTTAGACTGCAGTGTCTCACTTTACGTGACTGCACCTTTCACTGCAGGGCTTATGCGGACCACCCCCTCTTTCTCACCTGCTCCTCCACGGAACTCAGTGACGCCATCCAACGGATCGACCAGTATGGACGTCGTTCGGGTAGCACTCTTAATGTCTGCAGATCGACTATGATGCACACTGCGTGCGGCCTCCCGGTTATGGTGCCGACCCCATTCCCCTTCGTTACTTGGGTATCGAATTTAGCAGCTCTACACACCGTACAGGGGCCCTCGCTTACCGGCGGCTTTTGCAGTCGATTCGGCACCATGTCCGCCGTCAAGTGTACCGTAACCTAAACCAACTTCAACGTGTTTCCTATGTCAACCTATATGTCGTCCCTAAACTGGTACACGTCGCCCAGATCCTACCATTGCCGTTACTACTTTGCAGCAGCATCCAATCAGCCTTTGGATATTTCGTGTCAGCAGGGTCATTTTTCAAAGTCCGCTACAACACTCTAACACTGCCTCCTGCAAAAAGGCGGTCTCGGACTCGTCAATGTGCGGACACGGTCTTCTGCGCTCTTTGTCCATATTATGTTGCGGCACTGGCGGGAGTCGGTCCCGTCCTTAACACGCAATCTCTTAGATATCCTCCGAGCAGCTTCTCTCGATCCACCGATCAATGTCGCACCTATTTCTCCATTATTGTACCACGTAGCCAATTGTTTCATAGAACTCAGCTACGTTCGGGCAGATCTTCCAATCACCCGTCCTCCCCGTACAAAAGACTATTATGGTTTGTTTATGCTGTCCAACCCTTGCGACCCCATGGTGCTACAGCACCATGACATTAACTGGCGAGCGGTTTGGGGGGGGGGGGGGGGGGTGCATACACCCTTTTTACCGTCGTCTGTGTCTGCGCTCTGTTATGTTTTAGTCTATGGCAAATTCCCAACTAATAGTCGACTTCATCGCATAGGACTGGCCACCTCCCCACTCTGCCCTGACTGTCAGCTCGAAGACACCGACGAGCACCGTCTTACGTGCCCCCTAAAACGAAACGTTTGGCTCCTCATCCAACGAATCGTGGGCTTTTACCTCCGTGCCCCACCAACCATTGTAACCCCAGATTTCTTGTTGTTGCCCCAGACATTGCACTACTCTGTTGCTAAGCACCATACCCTCATCTGGTTTCGAGGACAGACTTTAGAATACCTCTTTCAGAGTAGTCCGCATACAGTCCTCGACTTCTGGTACAAAGTTGTGACTGCGCATAGCACCCCCACCCGAAAACTATCTTACCGACAAACTTTTGCTCGTTATCTCCGCAGCGTCCTCCTTGACCCCCCCTCAAAGTTGGGGTGTGCCATGCGTACCCGTCACATGATGCAACACCCTTATCCACGTTCTGATGCATCGAAAAAGAAAAAAAGGCAGAATCTCTTATATTTTGTTGTATTTAATGTTTTTCTAATATTTTTGTTAAACTAATAATCTTTTGGATATTTTTAAATTGTACCTTGAAGACCTGTTTCATTGTGTATATATATGTACTGTTAGTTTGTTCAATAAAGAAAAAGTGGTCAGCGCGACAGAATGTCAATCCTAAGGGCCCGGCTTCGATTTCCGGCTGGGTCGGAGATTTTCTCTGTTTAGGGACTGGGTATTTTTTTGTCCTAATCGTCATCACTTCATCCGCATCGACGCTCAAGTCGCCGATGTGGCGTCAAATCGAAAGACTTGCACCCAGCGAACAGTCTACCCGACGGGAGGCCCTAGTCACACGACATTTATTTACATCGTATGCATTGCAACACGTTCCGATAGTACCATCGATTAACATCTTGTCGCTGTGGTATGAATTCATGATGAACTAATCTTTCAAATTTCAAGAAAACTATAAGCATGGCCTTGACATTTGACCTGACGTGAGGAGCTTTTTCTGGCCTTCGAGAACCTTTCCCGACCCACTGTGAACCTTGGTCTCAACAGCATAACCGTAGACTCACGTCTCATCACTAGTATTGATTCTTTCAAAGGACATTTCGTTCTGATTTGTACGATCCGAAAGCTCTTCACAGATTGCGAGGGGAACGTCTTTCTGGTCTTGACTCATGAGCCGTGAGACGAACTTGGAGGCAACACGATGCATTACAAGATGCTGCGTCTGGATTGCATGACATGTCCAACTGAAACGTTACATTCTCCTGCGCTCTCGGACAGTCAGTCTTCGATTGGCACACACAGTTTCATTGACATTCGTGAAATTAGCATCTGCGATATATGTCGAAAGGCGTCCCGCGCGAGATGAGCGACGTTCGCCTTCAGCTTCCGTCCGGCCATTTTTAAACCGTTTGAACGATTCGTAACACAGAGTATGGCTTAGCTTAAGCACTCACCACCGTAGTCTTCTTGCATCATTTGCTGTGTGTCTGTAAAAGTTTTCTTGAGTTTCACGCAAAATTTAACACAGACGCGTTGCTCCTCTAACTTTGCCATCTCGAAATTCGCAAACTGTAACACAACGTTCTACTCAATACAGCACTGAACAATGAGTAACAGACGCACAATAATGAAACATCCGGCTGTTGCACATTAAACACAGGCGTGTGTAGGTATGCCAATCGCATTCCGCTCCAACACGCCGCTGTTGCGAAATTATGGATGTTCCAGAATTTTTTTAACACACTTCGTATGTTTCGGAGGCTCTTTGAAAGAGGCAAATAACCACAAAATAATGGACTCCTCTTTTGGGAAGTGGAAACAAAGCGAGAATCGTATGGCATTGTTGGCTGGATGTGTTAAGTGTATTGATGTCAGATATTGTAGTTTTTTGTCTGAGGATCGATTTGATGGAGTTTTCCGTGCTAACGTACCACGTACAAGCTTCTACATCTCCATATAACTACCGAAAACTAGAAGGAGCATTCAGTAAGTAATGCAACACTTTTTTCTTCTGAAAACAGGTTGGTTTCATTCAGGATTCCAGTACAACATATTATGCCCCTTCGTTTTGGCTACGAGACCCTACTATTCAACATAATTTCCGTTCATTGCTACAGCCTTACGTGAGGGACTATATGCTCGCGTGGTACCACTCTAGTGACCGACATTTAGAACGAAAGCCTTCTGTATCAGTAGTCTCACCATCATCCACATACTGCTTCCGTGGAGGGCATAGTTCATTGCGCCAAACAGATGGAAGTGCGACATCCGAGTTGTAGAGTGGATGAGGAAGAAGAGTCCAATGACGGTTAGTGAGCTCTCTGGTGCGCAGGTTGTGTGAGGCCTTGTGTTGTCATGGAGAAGGAGGAGTTCATTTGGATTTTGATGGCGACGAACACGTTGAAGCCGTTTCTTCAGTTTCCTGAGAGTAGCCCAGTAAACTTCCTAGTTGATCGTTGCCCAATGAGGGCGGACATCAGACGGAATAACCCCTTCAGGGTCCCAGAAGACAGTGTTATGACCTTACCGGCTGAGGGTGAAGCTCTGAATTTTTTCTTCGGAGGAGAGGAGGTCTGGCGCCAATTCATGGATTGGGTCCTTCATCGTTGAGCAGCGAGGCGTCTGATCGTGATCCGTTGATCACTGTACACACGTTCCAACACTGCAGGAGTCACAGTTGCGTATGGCCGGCCCGTACGTGGGAGATCGGACGAGGTTTGCGCGACCTTGTTCAGCGAGGAAAGGCGCCTCGCCCAATGACTCACCGTGCTTTTTATTCACTGACAGGTCTCTGTAGACATTCTGTAAGTTCCTATGAATACCTGCGATGTTCTGGTTTTCAACCAAAAGAAATTGAATGACAGCTCTCTACTTGGAACTCCATCTTCAATGCTACGTATAGCGTCGTCGCCTATCGAAGCTTCATGAAACCACAGGAGCTGATGCGGGAATATTCCACATGTCCGACAACAAATTCTCCGTTTTACTAACCGAAATTAACCGTGTAACGAAAGGTTTGCGTTACTCATCGTACTCTGCTCCTACATTAATTCGAACCTGCTTATTGTGTTCCAACCTTAGTCTCCCTCTACAATTTTTACTCTCCTCACGCCCTTCCGTTACCAAATTGACTATTCCTTTGTGCCTCTGGATGTGTCTTGTCAACAGATCCCTTCATTTATCAAACTGTACCGCAAACTCCTTCGTTAGCCAATTCAGTTCGGTACTTCCTCATCAGTTATTCGATCTACCCCTCCAGTATTCGGCAACCTTCCACGGCATTATATTTCAAAATCTATTCATCCATGGTTCACAATTCTGCGTCGATACCTGTATGAATATGTATTTGTGACCAATTTGTATAACTCCTTCATGGTCGCTCATTCCCGTTTTTTTGTGAGCGTACATTGTTTTGTGCCATATTAAATGAGCACCACAACTATTTACTAGTTGACTGTATTACCGGACTTCTGTAAACAGGGGGACTCCATTAGTTGATCTGTTGTTTTCCCTGATCGTGACCTCAAGATCCAGTTTCCACATGAATTCACAGTCTTGACGTACAATTACATCCAGTCTTAAGGGTCTTAAGGGTGCTGGAGGAGATGAGATGTGTCTCCAGTTCTAAATTTGTCGTCTTTTCCGACTCGCTGAGGGCTTTTACATATCTACAGCACTCGTACACAGCAGCTAAAATAGTGAAGAATATTCAGGATGAGCCCATCCACCAACAAAGGGTAGGGAAGGAGGTGTCTTGGTACCATGGCACAAGGGCATTAAGGGTTACGAAATGGCAGATATAGCAGCCAAGGAGATATGTCGCGAACATCAGAACTTTAGTGTTCCATTCCCCTACATGCTATCACCTCACTGTTATGGTGCACACTCGTACGTTTATGCTAAGAATAGTGGCTGGAAGTCGCATACAATAAAGTGCGGCTAGTAAAATCCACAAGGCGGCGGTGATTTACCTGCTTCTAGCCTTAAAAACGGCAAGAGTCCATTCTCACTCTTCTTCGCATGGGGTGCAGTCCCATCACGCATGGCTTCTTGCTCCGGAGAGAGACCCCTCCAATGTGAGGTGCTTCTGGCGTGCAGATCACGGTGCGCCATATTTTGGCAAACTGTGTGTTATTTTCAGACCAGAGGACATACGCTCACTCGCCGACAGATTTGTCCTCTAGGTTAATTGACAATCAAACGAATGTGGTACGGCTCTTAAGGTTTTGTGAATTGTGCGACTTGTTCCCTACATTTTTAAGGTAAGTTTTTAATGTGGTAATAGGGTGGTTGTCTCACCCATGTTTGTTGTAAGTGGTTAGGCAACCACAATCCCTGTGTAGTTATTTCAGCTGCTCTCTTGCATTACTTGTTTTAATTGCCAGTGTTAGCACATTTCAGCGATGATTCGTCCGCCCCGGTAGCTGAGTGGTCAGCGTGACAGACTGTCAATCCTAAGGGCCCGGGTTCGATTCCCGGCTGGGTCGGAAATTTTCTCCGCTCAGGGACTGGGTGTTGTCCTAATCATCATCATTTCATCCCCATCGACGGGCAGGTCGCCGAAGTGGCGTCAAATCGAAAGACCTGCACCAGGCGAACGGTCTACCCGACGGGAAGCCCTAGCCACACGACATTTCCATTTTACCGATGATTCTATGTTATCTTAAGAGATGTGAGATAATGTGATTGTGCAGATGACAGTGGGGTGAAATTCGGAGTGATTTAGTGTAATTCTGTAGGACTTACGCCACCTTGTTTTATTATCTTTTTAGCCATTTTAGCTACATTCGTTGTACGAATTTTCGTATGGGTGCTGACAACTTTGCTGTTGAGTGTCCATTAATCGCAAACCCACACACAAGAAACAAATCGTGTCTTTTTCCAGCAACATCTGATGGAACAGAACCGAATTCTGCTGTCCAGCACTCCCACTAGCCGATGCAGTTCGAGGCTCTCCACCCGCGGCGAGGTAGGCTCATATTTCCTTGTTTTGGCAAAGATACCTCGTTCTAGTAGAAAAAGCCGAGGCGTGACTGAATGTCTCTGGCCAAAGAAGTGACGTATACCAGCGTGGAACAATCCTGCGTTTCCTGAAAGGCCCACATTGCAAAACCAGCCAGTAAGATAAAATGCAATCTGCTCCACTGAGAAGGTTAAGGCTTGGGTACTGGACAAGCACCAGATGATACCTAACGCCAGAGAAAAGTTAGCTCGTCCACCATGGAAAAGTCATCAGTCGCCTCCACAGGACAGGGTGTTAGTCTCCCCAACTTGTTCATGCGACTCAACACTGGGAATCACACATTCGTCTCGAATGAGTAGCACGATGGCCAGCAAGTACCTCTGCCGAAGTTCTTAAGGTAGAGTTGGTGAGATAGGGATAGACAGAGAGACAGAGAAGGGTAGGAGGGAGCGGGTTGAGAACTAGATGTTTTTGGATAACCAAGGATGTCAGATGCAAGGGCATTAAAACAAGCCAGCTTGTAAAAATTCACCTTCAAAATTAATGTAGTTTCAAGTGATAAATGAAAGCAAAATAAAAAACACACGTTTTAGTTTTCAGACCTGAAATAGGAGGAAACTTTCTAGGACAGTTTTAGAGAAATAAATCGTGACCTACTGGAAGCTGCACATACGTGTCGAAACTTACTTCGATAAGCAGAAGAAATAATTATATTATGTTTTTCAGAATACGGAGTTCTGAAAACCCAAATTTTGTGTGAGGTTAAATTGAAGGGCAACTCACTCTTCTACTACAATCATCAGGAATCTGACATATTTTGCACTCGTCGGTAAAGAAAACAAACACGCATGATCCAGGTATCATTTCACGTGTTCCCTTGTCCACCTTCTGCACGGTACATAGTGCTGGGGTTAATAATGGACTCCTAGAGGCAAAATTAGTTGGGCGGTTACCATTACGTACTGTCTGCGTCGACACTGTTCCCATCCTCTCCTCTCCATCCCAGTTCCCATGAAAACGGCAGCAAACAGTTCTATTGTATTCTCCGCAATATACCTAGAAGCGATGTTGCCGACTGTACCTTAACGCTGTGACGAAGAGCTTCCAATGTATTTGATCTCACGATAGCGTTTGAACGTTCAACAGTTTTCGACAGTGATGATCATTAAATCTAAATATCGCTCAAGTCTTCAGAACATCTATTGTGCTATGAAACATTAAGCCACGTTTAGAGATATTGTGCCAGAATAAGCAGTCTCATCCATCGCGTTTAAGGAAAATTCATCTTTTCAACTTTCAATACGATAGTCATCACTTTATTCAAATCATATGGAATAAATTAACTATCAGACGTTTAACTAAATTAGTATCAACTTCTTTTTGTAGTCCGCAGCTCGTGGTCGTGCGGTAGCGTTCTCGCTTCCCACGCCCGGGTTCCCGGGTTCGATTCCCGGCGGGGTCAGGGATTTTCTCTGTCTCGTGATGACTGGGTGTTGTGTGATGTCCTTAGGTTAGTTAGGTTTAAGTAGTTTAAGTTCTAGGAGACTGATGACCATAGATGTTAAGTCCCATAGTGCTCAGAGCCATTTTTCTTTTTGTACGTTTCCACTGTTGCTGTTTTAATTCACCATTTTAATCGTACTTTGTTAGCTGCCAGTGACTAAAAACTAACAATGAAATTGAAATGTCCCATAAAATTGCCTTGATACAAATGCTAGTGTAGTGGAGGTCATTATAAAGGCAAGGTTCCCTCGAAAGTAGTAGTACAACGTCTGAAAAGCTTACATGCATCGAGTTTGTTATGAAAGTAGTAGATATGTACAAGACCTAAACAATCATGAAGGAATTAAATAGTGCCTTTCATAACTAGAGTAGCAAAATAATATGTCTGCATTTCCTGGATGAAAATTAGTACAAAAGCACTCAGTGTCGTGTTGTGTTATTTCACTGCTAGTAATCTACATCTACATCTACATCTACATCCATACTCCGCAAGCCACCTGGCGGTGTGTGGCGGAGGGTACTTTGAGTATCTCTATCTGTTCTCCATTCTATTCCAGTCTCGTATTGTTCGTGGAAAGAAAGACTGTCGGTATGCCTTTGTGTGGGCTTTAATCTCTCTGATTTTATCCCCATGGTCTCTTCGCGAGACATACGTAGGAGGGAGCAATATACCGCTTGACTCCTTGGTGAATGTATGTTCTCGAAACTTCAACAAAAGCCCGTACCGGAGTACTGAGCGTCTCTCCTGCACGGTCTTCCACTAGAGTTTATATATCATCTCCATAACGCTTTCGCGACACTAACTGATAACGAAGCGCGCTACTCTCCGTTGGATCTTCTCTCTCTCTTCTATCAACCCTATCTGGTACAGATCCCACACTGGTGAGCAATATTTGAGCAGTGGGCGAACAAGTGTACTGTAACCGACTGCATTTGTTTTCGGATTGCATTTCCGTAGGATTCTTCCAATGAATCTCAGTCTGGCATCTGCTTTACCGACGATCAACTTTATATGATCATTCCATTTTAAATCACTCCTAATGCCTACTCCCAGATAATTTATGGAATTAACTGCTTCCAGTTGCTGACGTGCTATATTGTAGCTAAATGATAAAGGATCTTTCTTTCTATGTATTCGCAGCACTGTACACTTGTCTACATTTAGATTCAATTGCCATTCCCTGCACCATGCGTCAATTCGTTGCAGATCCTCCTGCATTTCAGTACAATTTTCCATTGTTACAACCTCTCGATACACTATAGCATCATCCGCAAAAAGCCTCAGTGAACTTCCAATGCTATCCAAGAGGTCATTTATGTATACTGTGAATAGCAACGGTCCTACGACACTCCCCTGCAGCACACCTGAAATCACTCTTACTTCGGAAGACATCTCTCCATTGAGAATGACATGCTGCGTTCTCTTATCTAGGAACTCTTCAATCCAATCACACAGTTGGTCTGATAGTCCATATGCTCTTACTTTGTTCATTAAACGACTGTGGGGAACTGTATCGAACGACTTGCGGAAGTCAAGAAACACGGAATCTACCTGGGAACTAGTGCCTATGGCCCTCTGAGTCTCGTGGACAAATAGCGCGAGCTGGGTTTCACACGATCGTCTTTTTCGAAACCCATATTGATTCCTACAGAGTAGATTTCTAGTCTCCAGAAAAGTTATTATACTCGAACATAATACGTGTTCCAAAATTCTACAACTGATCGACGTTAGCGATATAGGCCTATAATTCTGCACATCTGTTCGACGTCCTTCTTGAAAACGGGGATGACCTGTGCCCTTTTCCAATCCTTTGGAACGCTACGCTCTTCTAGAGACCTACGGTACACCGCTGCAAGAAGGGGGGCAAGTTCCTTCGCATATCCGTGTAAAATCGAATTGGTATCCCATCAGGTCCAGCGGCCTTTCCTCTTTTGAGCGATTTTAATTGTTTTTCTATCCCTTTGTCATCTATTTCGATAACTACCATTTTGTCATCTGTGCGACAATCTAGAGAAGGAACTACAGTGCAGTCTTCCTCCGTGAAACAGCTTTGAAAAAAGACATTTAGTATTTCGGCGTTTAGCCAGTCATCCTCTGTTTCAGTACCATTTAAGTCACAGAGTGTCTGGACATTTTGTTTTGATCCACCTACCGCTTTGACATAAGACCAAAATTTCTTAGGATTTTCTGCCAAGTCAGTACATAGAACTGCACTTTCGAATTCATTGAACGCCTCTCGCATAGCCCCCCTCACACTACATTTCGCTTCGCGTAATGTTTGTTTGTCTGCAAGGCTTTGGCTATGTTTATGTTTGCTGTGAAGTTCCCTTTGCTTCCGCAGCAGTTTTCTAACTCGGCTGTTGTACCACGGTGGCTCTTTTCCATCTCTTACGATCTTGCTTGGCACATACTCTTCTAATGCATATTGCACAATGGTTTTGTTGTCCACTCGCCCACGCACGGACTGTCGAGCATCAGTGCCCATCGATTGCATTCCGTGCAGGAACAGAAACCGAATTTGCAATAAGAGCAGGGGTGGTGTCTGCCAGACCTACAAACTGCTGCTTGATAGACCAATTGACAGTACTGACTATGGCAACTGAACACCCCCCTGAGTCAACCAACATGCTCCATAAATCAACCCCCGAAAAACAAGATTATACAAGTCACCATCCACCAGGCACAGAAACCATCTACTTGCAAATACTCTGGCGTAAGAGGCAAAAACTATTACCTGACGACTACCCCAACAATGGTCACATTCCAGGCTTGATACACAATACAAACCTGGAGGACAGCCATCATGCAATCACTGAATACATAGACAATCTAACACTCACAGGACAAATGTCACCAGAAGCCGCCTAACTAATCAAAAGACAAATAATGTACTGGATGACATTCCAGACGACCCTTATCAACATAATAGACGAACTCTAAGACGAACTACTGAGAATAGACATGATAACCCCAAATCCTGATGCCGACAGACCAGAAAACCATACCACACATGACCAACCAAAGCAACTGCACAAAACAGCGTTGTTAACGACTCAAGATCACCCATCCACTCCACCGCAACGACGCACATACGACACTACAAAATGCGAAGGACGCATCAAACCAATCAAATTCATACAAGGTGAGACCTTCAACCCAACGGTGCTAAACACAACCGTAACGCAAGCCAGCACAACTGGAGCCGAAACGGAAAACATGGACAAATCAGACACCTCAGACTATAATCAAATCAAACTCTCTCTGAGTCACTGACAGAGGAAGAAGACGACGTCTATTATTGCCCTTACGCCAGAGATTGTAGTGTTCATAACAGTGATATTCGAAACCATACTACCGACGTTGAACAGGCCACAGCGCCGGCAGACACCATGAATGCCACACAAAAAGCCGCAGCAACAACCGCAACAAAAGCCTGCGAAGGGTTTGGCAATAGAGGCGACAGTGCGCATAACATACCAAAAGCTGTTATGTCTGTCACAGATAGCGTAGACGAGCAGTCAAGTGGGAACCAAATCACGTCAAATCAATGCAGAATGGAGGCACAAACAACCAACACATCTGATACACATCAAGACTGCATAAACGAAACACACACAACAAGCAAACGAATCATCACAGCCTTTAGGAAACTAAAACCGCATAGAAAACCCAAACAACCTAAGAGAGCCAGGAAAGTGAAAGCGTGTGACGACCAGTCGCGGCAGTCGCAGGCTGCCTCAAAACCTAGTGATACGAAAGTGCATACCCCTGATGATACCAACACCTTCGCAGCCCCCCAACCAACAACCTCGATGCCGACGCCCAAGGAAACCCCACAACAACCAACGAGGAAGCCAATCCATCGGCCCCCGCAGAGGTGCACAGCAACGCCACTACACCATCACGACACGTCACGGCTGCAGAGACGCCAACACACGCCATCGACACCGATAGTTTTAGTTACGACAAGCTAGACATAAATGTAAAATTAAGTAGGTTAGAAAAAAGAGACATCTTAGAGACGGCACAGCGGATGCTCATCCGCACCCTACACCCGTACGGCCAATCTGTTTGTTTCCGTACATCAGAGCAAACCGATAGACTGATTCTCAAAGCGGAGGATATTCCAACATATCCAGACAGCCTACTAGATCTGCTCATGCAGGTGTGCGCCAGCAGGAAGGAACAATTCGATATGGACAAGCTTTACAAGGATCACGTAAGGGCTCATGGGAGAACATACTTCGATTACAGTCTACATCTACATCTACATCTACATTTATACTCCGCAAGCCACCCAACGGTGTGTGGCGGAGGGCACTTTACATGCCACTGCCATTACCTCCCTTTCCTGTTCCAGTCGCGTATGGTTCGCGGGAAGAACGACTGTCTGAAAGCCTCCGTGCGCGCTCTAATCTCTCCAATTGTACATTCTTGATCTCCTCGGGAGGTATAAGTAGGGGGAAGCAATATATTCGATACCTCATCCAGTAACGCACCCTCTCGAAACCTGGCGAGCAAGCTACACCGCGATGCAGAGCGCCTCTCTTGCAGAGTCTGCCACTTGAGTTTGTTAAACATCTCCGTAACGCTATCACGGTTACCAAATAACCCTGTGACGAAACGCGCCGCTCTTCTTTGGATCTTCTCTATCTCCTCCGTCAACCCGATCTGGTACGGATCCCACACTGATGAGCAATACTCAAGTATAGGTCAAACGAGTGTTTTGTAAGCCACCTCCTTTGTTGATGGACTACATTTTCTAAGGACTCTCCCAATGAATCTCAACCTGGTACCCGCCTTACCAACAATTAATTTTATATGATCATTCCACTTCAAATTGTTCCGCACGCATACTCCCAGATATTTTACAGAAGTAACTGCTACCAGTGTTTGTTCCGCTATCATATAATCATACAATAAAGGATCCTTCTTTCTATGTATTCACAATACATTACATTTGTCTATGTTAAGGGTCAGTGGCCACTCCCTGCACCAAGTGCCTATCCGCTGCAGATCTTCCTGCATTTCGCTACAATTTTCTAATGCTGCAAGTTCTCTGTATACTACAGCATCATCCGCGAAAAGCCGCATGGGACTTCCGACACTATCTACTAGGTCATTTACATATATTGTGAAAAGCAATGGTCCCATAACACTCCCTTGTGGCACGCCAGAGGTTACTTTAACGTCTGTAGACGTCTCTCCATTGCTAACAACATGCTGTGTTCTGTTTGCTAAAAACTCTTCAATCCAGCCACACAGCTGGTCTGATATTCCGTAGGCTCTTCTTTGATTATCAGGCGACAGTGCGGAACTGTATCGAACGCCTTCAGGAAGTCAAGAAAAATAGCATCTACCTGGGAGCCTGTATCTAATATTTTCTGGGTCTCATGAACAAATAAATAAAGCGAGTTGGGTCTCACATGATCGCTGTTTCCGGAATCCATGTTGAATCCTACATAGTAGATTCTGGGTTTCCAAAAGCGACATGATACTCGAGCAAAAAATATGTTCTAAAATTCTACAACAGATCGACGTCAGAGATATAGGTCTATAGTTTTGCGCATCTGCTCGACGACCCTTCTTGAAGACTGGGACTACATGTGCTCTTTTCCAATCATTTGGAACCTTCCGTTCCTCTAGAGACTTGCGGTACACGGCTGTTAGAAGGGGGGCAAGTTCTTTCGCGTACTCTGTGTAGAATCGAATTGGAATCCCGTCAGGTCCAGTGGACTTTCCTCTGTTGAGTGATTCCAGTTGCTTTTCTATTCCTTGGACACTTATTTCGATGTCAGCCATTTTTTCGTTTGTGCGAGGATTTGGCTTAGGAACTGCAGTGCGGTCTTCCTCTGTGAAACAGCTTTGGAAAAAGGTGTTTAGTATTTCAGCTTTACGCGTGTCATCCTCTGTTTCAATGCCATCATCATCCCGGAGTGTCTGGATATGCTGTTTCGAGCCACTTACTGATTTAACGTAAGACCAGAACTTCCTAGGATTTTCTGTCAAGTCGGTACATAGAATTTTACTTTCGAATTCACTGAACGCTTCACGCATAGCTAACTTTGACATCGTTTAGCTTCTGTTTGTCTGAGAGGTTTTGGCTGCGTTTAAACTTAGAGTGAAGCTCTCTTTGCTTTCGCAGTAGTTTCCTAACTTTGTTCTTGTACCACGGTGGGTTTTTCCCGTCCCTCACAGTTTTACTCGGCACGTACCTGTCTAAAACGCATTTTACGATTGCCTTGAAGTTTTTCCATAAACTCTCAACATTGTCAGTGTCGGAACAGAAATTTTCGTTTTGATCTGTAAGGTAGTCTGAAATCTGCCTTCTATTACTCTTGCTAAACAGATAAACCTTCCCCCCTTTTTTTATATTCCTACTAACTTCCATATTCAGGGATGCTGCAAGGGCCTTATGATCACTGATTCCCTATTCTGTACATACAGAGTCGAAAAGTTCGGGTCTGTTTGTTACCAGTAGGTCCAAGATGTTATCTCCACGAGTCGGTTCTCTGTTTAATTGCTCGAGGTAATTTTCGGATACTGCACTCAGTATAATGTCACTCGATGCTCTGTCCCTACCACCCGTCCTAAAAATCTGAGTGTCCCAGTCTATATCTGGTAAATTGATATCTCCACCTAAGACTATAACATGCTGAGAAAATTTATGTGAAATGTATTCCAAATTTTCTCTCAGTTGTTCTGCCACTAATGCTGCTGAGTCGGGAGGTCGGTAAAAGCAGCCAATTATTAACCTAGCTCGGTTGTTGAGTGTAACCTCCACCCATAATAATTCACAGGAACTACCCACTTCTACTTCACTACAGGATAAGCTACTACTAACAGCGACGAACACTCCACCACCGGTTGCATGCAGTCGATCCTTTGTAAACACCGTCTATACCTTTGTAAAAATTTCGGCAGAATTTATCTCTGGCTTCAGCCAGCTTTCTGTACCTATAACGATTTCAGCTTCGGTACTTTCTATCAGCGCTTGAAGTTCCGGTACTTTACCAACGCAGCTTCGATAGTTTACAATTACAATACCGATTGCTGCTTGGTCCCCGCATGTCCTGACTTTGCCCCGCACCCGTTGAGGCTGTTGCCCTTTCTGTACTTGCCCAAGGCCATCTAACCTAAAAAACCGCCCAGCCCACGCCACACAACCCCTGCTACCCGTGTAGCCGCTTGTTGCGTGTAGTGGAGTCCTGACCTATCCAGCGGAACCCGAAACCCCACCACCCTATAGCGCAAGTCGAGGAATCTGCAGCCCACACGGTCGCAGAACCGTCTCAGCCTCTGATTCAGACCCTCCACTCGGCTCTGTACCAAAGGTCCGCAGTCAGTCCTGTCGACGATGCTGCAGATGGTGAGCTCTGCTTTCATCCCGCTAGCGAGACTGGCAGTCTTCACCAAATCAGATAGCCGCCGGAAGCCAGAGAGGATTTCCTCGGATCCATAGCGACACACATCATTGGTGCCGACATGAGCGACCACCTGCAGATGGGTGCACCCTGTACCCTTCATGGCATCCGGAAGGACCCTTTCCACATCTGGAATGACTCCCCCCGGTATACACACGGAGTGCACATTCGTTTTCTTCCCCTCTCTTGTTGCCATATCCCTAAGGGGCCCCATTACGCGCCTGACGTTGGAGCTCCCAACTACCAGTAAGCCCACCCTCTGCGACTGCCCGGATCTTGCAGACTGAGGGGCAACCTCTGGAACAGGACAAGCAGCCATGTCAGGCTGAAGATCAGTATCAGCCTGAGACAGAGCCTGAAACCGGTTCGTCAGACAAACTGAAGAGGCCTTCCGTTCAGCCCTCCGGAATGTCTTTCGCCCCCTGCCACACCTTGAGACGACCTCCCACTCTACCACAGGTGAGGGATCAGCCTCAATGCGGGCAGTATCCCGGGCAACCACAGTCGTAGTCCGATCGGGGGATGCGTGGGACGAGCTGGCCGTCCCCCTCAAACCCCCATCCGGAACCCCACAGTGATGCCCATTGGCAACAGCCTCAAGCTGTGTGACCGAAGCCAACACTGCCTGAAGCTGGGAGCGAAGGGATGCCAACTCAGCCTGCATCCGAACACAGCAGTTGCAGTCCCTATCCATGCTAAAAACTGTTGTGCAAAGAACGTCTGAACTAATCTACAGAGAGCGCAAACAAATCGACACAAAATTTAAACGGTTATTAAAATACAAGATTGCCTAGTAAATGCAGCAATGCTGCTGCTTGCGCACTGCTGACACACTGCTCGGCGGCGGAAGGAGACTACGTGATTTTACACTATTCAGGTACTAAAACGCGATGCTACAACTCTCAAATACTATAATACGCCCGAAATTTATGAATTAGACAATGCAAGTACCAAAAACACGCAAATAAATTTAGAATTAAACTATGTAACAAATGAGTGAGCTAGGAGTATACGACTTGCTGCTGCAGCTGCTTATCCAACGACCGCAGGGAGCACACTGACTGTGACCAACCGACACTGGCCGTTCAAAACGAAAACAGAAAACAAACGACTACGCGAATTTACACTATTCAGGTACTAAAATGCGATGCTACAACTCTCAAATACTATAATACGCCCGAAATTTATGAATTAGACAATGCAAGTACCAAAAACACGCAAAGAAATTAAGAATTAAACTATGTAACAAATGAGTGAGCTAGGAGTATACGACTTGCTGCTGCAGCTGCTTATCCAACGGCAGCAAGTGCTACGCCACCGTTAAACACCCAAACTGCTAACAGCACAGCTTAATGCTATGCGGAGTATACTTATAAATTCGGAGCTCCCACGGATCCCACGTGAACTAAAAAGTGACATTCTGTGCATTCAGGAGCCCTACACTAGACAAGGGCATATCCCCAACTTTCCTCCAAGTGCGGTGACAGTTGCGGACGGGACAGGCTGCATGGCATCTGTCATAATCCTAAACAAAGAAATACATCCAGTCAAAATTACAGAACTCTGTTCCGAGCACCTAGTTACATTTGAAGTCACACACAAAGGGGATACTTGGATCATCGCGTCGCTGTACGCCCAATTCTGTCACTGCATCAAACCATACGCAGACCTCATCAGAGATGTTGTGCAATACGCTGGCAACAAAAAACTTCTCATCTGTGCAGACATAAATGCCAGATCAACCCTGTGGCATTCAGACAGAACTGACGACAGAGGTAGAATAATAAATGACATCATCCAAGAAAACAGACTACACGTACTCAACAAGGAAGGACATCACCCGACTCACATCGGACAAAACGGTCATTCATCAATCACAGACATCACCCTCGTTAATAATGCCGCCATCAACCACGTACGAGACTGGACCGTACATGACCAGATCACTGCTAGCGACCACAACATCATCACACTAACCTTAAGTGGTACACCAAATGTCAACACAGAAAGACTACCAAAAAGATTATTATTTGACAAAACAGACTGGGACAGGGTAAGACAAAAAATACATGAGCACATACCGCAAGACATCACCGGCAGTGTTGATTACAGAGCACACATGTTGACAGATATCATCACACACACACAGAACACCTGCATACCCACACAAAGAATGACAAAACATCAAGATATTCCCTGGACTACACAATTAACACGACTCAGACAAGACTCAAAACGTAAACGTAAGCTTTACCAACGAGCAATTTCAGACAGAGAAAGACAATTACGACTACACGACTACCGGCTTGCCAAGGACAAATATAAACTTCAGCTGAATAAGACCAGGAAAGACCATTCGAACAGCCATGTAGCAGCACAAACACAACTAAACATTTGGGGGGAACCATACAAAATCGTGACAGAGAAAATTAAGAGCCCACTGGTTCTGGGAACGCTGCGACAGGAGGATGGTGAGATGACTAAGGGCTGGAGACGCACAGCGGAGTTCCTGCTGAGCAAACTCCTGCCCGACGACATCGCAGACACAGACACACCACAACATGTAGCACTGAGACGCGAAGTAGACACACCAACCGTCACCTGTCCATTTGCGCAGGAAGAAGTGGCTATAGCGATCTCAGAATTCAAAAACAAAAAGGCGCCTGGACCGGAGGGTATCCACTCTGAGGTACTGAAACAAATTGCACCGCAGATCACCCCGTTTCTCACAACGTTGTTAAACGATGCATTAAGGCTGGGCCGTGTGCCTGCAGTGTGGAAGACCTCGAAGGCGGTTATCATCAAAAAGGCTCCAGACAAAGACCCATCAGACCCCAAGTCATACAGACCAATTTGCCTTATTAATACACTCGGGCAAGTACAAGAAAAAGACTACAAACACACCGAACACTACGGGGACTGACACCACACCAATACGGCTTCAGGGAAGGGAAATCTATAGACGACGCAATTAACAGAACACTCCAAATAGTACACGACACACCCTCCAAATACACACTTGCAATTATGATAGACATCTCAGGTGCCTTCGACAACCTCTGGTGGCCGGCCTTGTTCAAGAGGCTCAGACACCTGCAGGTACCGGAGTCTCTGTATAATAGTTTCATGGACTACTGCAGAGACAGAACGGTCGTTTGGCAAATGGACAACCAGAAAGTGATTAAACGAATTACAAAAGGCTGTCCACAAGGGTCGATCTGCGGCGCCATCTTCTGGGACATAGTTATAGAACCGCTCCTACAGTTACTAGAGGAGCACAACTTGACAGATGGAGTTGTCGCTTATGCTGATGATCTACTAGTCGTAGTTTCAGCAAACAACCGTGCCCAGCTAGAAGAAAGAGCCAATGGAACACTTAGGACAATAACCGAATGGTGCACAGATAATAAATTAAAGATAGCAGGAAACAAAACAACTTATACACTGCTAAAGGGTATCCTGCGCAGGAACCCAATAGTGAAAATCGGGGACACAAACATAAAAAGACTAGCAGTCACACGCTATGCAGGAGTATACATTGATGAACGATTGAACTTCCACGAACACGTGCGAATATGCACAAAAAAGCAGAAAAGATACTACACAAACTGGCTAGGCTAAATTCGGAACAATTCAGAATACCCCTGTCAGTGACACGAACATACCATTGCGCTCTCTTCGAGTCAGTACTATGCTTTGCTGCCAGTACGTGGGCCCACAGGTTAAATCTCTCAACCAACAGAACCATTGTACGTCGAGGCCACAGAAGTGTTCTACTTCGACTAACAGGGGCATTCAACGCAACATCAAATGACGCACTATGTGTCGTCATGGGAATCTTCCCCATAGATATCACCATCAGGTACCGCGCAGCGATGTACTGGCTTAGGATGGGGAGAATAGACCAGGTTCGGCAGATCACTGGTGTACCGATTGAGACAACACGCCAACTCAGAGCATGGCGAGTGGATATCTGGCAGAGCGAGTGGGCCAACAGCGATAAGGGCCGCCGTGTATACAACTTCTTCCCTGACATCCGGGAAAGACTAAAACTAAAACGTATTGATCCCAGCTGCGGTATGGTACATTTCATTACAAGACATGGCCCTTATCCCACGCACCTGTACCGCGTGAGTCTGCAGCAGACTAATAGATGCACATGCGGGGAAGAAGGTTCCCCTCAACATACTGTCTTCTTCTGCGGGCAACGCACGAACATAAGACACACAGTACACATAAATCGCCTGAACGCACAGAACGAACTACATGCCATAATACGCGACCCGGAAAGGTGGACTGAACTCAACAAACTAACGGATGAAATCTCGAAGATCCAACAAATAAAATACTTGCGCAACAGACTCTACCAAAGGCAAGTCGGTCCAAACAGACGTCACGATGCCCAGGGGGACACAGATATGATTAGCACCACGAGTGATGAAGAAGAAACAGATACAGACCAGGGCACCAACACAGATATTGAAGCGTCCAGCGCGGATGATCCATAGTGTCAACCAAGTCAAATTCAAAGAACAGAGTGGAACAACCGGCAAGAGGTGCCATAAGTCACAAACAATCCTAAAAACAGATTGCACCTTATATGTAAATAGTTAACAGCATCTCCACGTCTAATAAGAGCTTAAAGCTAGGTACCTCTTCAAGGGACCTACGCCTTCCGTTAAGAGGCAGCGCACAGTCTGGATGGAAAGATCTTAATTGTGGTCCCACTCTTTTAAGCCCAACCCGACGGATACCTATGGTAGATCGGGGAAAACCACCGTTCGGGCTGTGTTGCTGGCGGGGCCGGAAGGTGCTAACTGCCACACCACGTGTCATTGTAAGTCTCATTGGCTCAGCATGAACTGTTTGTACAACCAACCTACACAGCCTATACCTCAACCTCCACTACACTAATAACTTCTGATCTGAAGCTTAAAGTTAGGCACCTCTTCAATGGACCTACGCCCCCTGGTAAGAGGCGGCGCACGTCCTGGATGGGATGATCTTAACTGTGGTTCCTCTCTTTTGAGCCCAACCCGACGGATACCTACGGTAGATCGGGGAAAACCTCCGTTCAGGTCGTGTTGTGGGCGGGGCCGGGAGATGCTTGCGCCTGATGTACTCTACTAGGAGCCTTGTAGGCTCAACACAAACCGTTAGCGTCATTACCTCAATACTTTTACCACAAGTACCCTTTCATTAGCAACTTTGAGCCAAGCACAAAATCAGTTACCTCTCTATTGTATATCGTAAATAGTTTAGCTGGCTGGACATGGAGGTCTTAGTCTTAGTTTCTAGCTTTAACGTACTCTGATCTCTCCTAGATAAGTTAGTTTTTAGGATGGTAGTTGTTAAAGGCATTGTGAGCGACGGCCAGCGTCTTGAGGGTTATTCCAAGACCCGGGCCGCCGCCCACAACTAACATTATACCTATCCCTTCTCTATTCAGTTCTCTTCCTTCCTTCTTTCTAAATATTTAATTTCGTTTTGTTTGTTAATATCTTACTTGATTTTGTATTAGTTATAAGTTTTTCTAATGCTGTACAAAAAAAAAGATATCAAATGGATCTAAACAGAGCCCGCCTCCACGTGGCGGGACACGGGCAACGGTGTGAGTGGGGACGGGAGCCTGTGTGGTGTTACTTTCAGTCACTCCGGACCCCGGACCCAGTCACAGCGGCTAAGTGGCAACATACGACCCACCATAAGAAATTAGACGGTGGGTCATAAAATATAAGCAGCTAGCGAAAAAAAAAGTGAAAAAAAGTGTCCACTCACGCTCAACACTATCTGTACTTGAGACGAAACTTTTGCGTTGAGCCGTCAAGTACTCTGAAATCTGCTTTTTGTCACTTTTGCTAAACAGAAAAATCTTCCTACCTTTTTTAATATTTCTATTTAGGGCTGAAACCATCGATGCAGTAACCGCTTTATGATCGCTGATTCCCTGTTCTGCGTTAACTGTTTCAAATAGTTCGGGTCTGTTAGTCACCAGAAGGTCTAGTATGCTATTGCCACAAGTCGGTTCTCTGTGTAGCTGCGCAAGGTAGTTTTCAGATAATGCAATTAAAAAAATTTCACTGGATTCTTTGTCCCTGCCACCCGTCTCCCAGTCTATATCCGGCAAATTAAAATCTCCACCCAGAACTATAACATGGTCGGGTATCTACTCCCAATTTATCCTTCAGGTGCTCCACGTAATCACCTCAAAAATTCGCTTCGGTACAGATTTTTAAGGTTTATAATTCTTACAGTGGAATTGTTGCCCGCTCTTCTCGTATGGATGTTTTTCACCTCGCATACGGCCCCAAATTGCCTTCCATTGCGATAAATACGCTTTGCAAGTATTTCTCGAAAGTATTCTACGTGGTTCAAACCCGTACTAGCGCAAGCCAGGATAAGATATCGATATCTCTATCTTCAAAACACTTTTTGGATGTTCCAGAAACATTTACAGATGTATTATCTTGTAACATTGCACCTGCATTTCTAGGTCCTTATACATTCTAATCAGTTCTGTCTCTAGCATCTCAGTGTACATGTTACAGTTCATTCTAGTGTTCAGCCAGGCGGTGGGCGATTTACTTTTAGCGCAGAAGGTTGCCCGAATTATAACACTTCCACCACCAAAATTTCTGCTCCGTTCCCAGATGATGCCAGTACCGCTAACTTCTTCGCATCACTGAGGATCACTTCCCCATTGTGGTGTCCATGACATATGAGTTTCAGCCCACTTCGAAGTGGCCTGTTTATATTTAGGTATTAGAGCAAAAAAAATGTTAAAATGGCTCCGAGCACTATGGGACTTAACTCCTGAGGTCATCAGTCCCCTGCAACTTAGAACTACTTAAACCTAACTAACCTAAGGACATCACACACATCCATGCCCGAAGCAGGATTCGAACCTGCGACCGTTGCGGTCGCGCAGTTCCACGCTGAAGCGCCTAGAACCGCTCGGCCACTTCGGCTGGCTATTAGAGCAGATTTCTGCAATAGTTTCATTTGGCAAAATTTGTATTACACCTCTGGCAGTTACTGGCAACTGTAAATTAGCAACAAGCTAAAAAGACTAGCGGTCACAAATCAGATGTCATTTACTTAAGTAATTTTGCCAGCTTCATTCAACAAAAATATACGATTACACGTATGACAATAATACCTGTTTCGGTGTAGAACTTTTACATTGCATAAACGAGCTATTACTGCGCCAGTATCTACCAAAAGAACACACATCACATAGTGACTGTTATGCGACCACATTACTTCCGCAAAGCAGCTATTATTTTTTATCTTCTGCACTATTCTACCAGAAGAGAATGACTACACAGTAGTATGAACACCGCAAAACTCACACAGAGGAAATGTGACTTCAAATAAGTAGAATGCACCTCTTAATGTATCAAAAACATCAAACACGATTGTGGTTTGCATAAGAATGTCTTGAGCAGACCAAGTACTCATGGAAACAAACTTATTTCTGAAGACAACGTACAAGTTGAGATAAAAAAAAACATAATACAATCTCATGCAGCACATCCATGACATTTTAGTTGTACACACATATAATATGCGTTTAACATACCGGGTGATCAAAAAGTCAGTATAAATTTGAAAACTGAATAAATCACGGAATAATGTAGATAGAGAGGTAAAAATTGACACCCATGCTTGGACTGACATGGGGTTTTATTAGAGCCAAAAAAAATACCAAAATAAATGTCCGACAGATGGCGCTTCATATGATCAGAATAGCAATAATTAGCATAACAAAGTAAGACAAAGCAAAGATGATGTTCTTTACAGGAAATGCTCAATGTGTCCACCATCATTCCTCAACAGTACATGTAGTCGAGGAATAATGTTGTGAACAGCACTGTAAAGCATATCCGGAGTTATGGTGAGGCATTGGCGTCGGATGTTGTCTTTCAGCATCCCTAGAGATGTCGGTCGATCACTTGCGACTTCAGGTAACCTCAAAGCCAATAACCGCACGGACTGAGGTCTGGGGACCTGGGAGGCCAAGCATGACGAAAGTGGCGGCTGAGCACACGATCATCACCAAACGACGCGCGCAAGGGATCTTTCACGCGCCATCTGTCGGATATTTTGTTAACTTTGGTTTTTCTGTTGTTGTAATAAAACCCCATGTCATTCCAAGCATGTGTGTCAATTTTTACTTCTCTATCTACATTATTCCGTGGTTTAGTTTACAAATTTATACTGACTCTTTGATCACCCTGTATATTTTGTTTATATTATTCAGAAATGTTTGAAACGAAAAAGAGAAGTGTGGATTGGTTGTAGTAGGAGAGACTGTATTCGATTTGTAGATGACAGTGATATTGACAGAGATGGGAAGAACAATGTTTGAAATGTTAAAAGAATTAAATGAGACGTGTGAGGAATTCGGAATGAGAATTAATAAGAAAAGGGCAAAATATAGTGAGGATAAGAAGACACAGAACAAGTTAGCTGTTTCAAATACCAGGCAAGCATAATTACAGAAGACATGAGGTAGAAAAAAGGAGGTGAAAACACCTGTAGCAATTGGCAATTAGGCATTTAATAGGAAGATGACGTTTCTATGTGGGTGCTTGGACAGGGACCTGAGGCAGACGCTAGCAAAGTGTTTTATATGGAGCGTGAGACTATACGAAACTGAGACACTGACACTGAGGAAAGAGGAAGAACGAAGAAGAGAAACATTTGAGATGTGCATTTGGAGGAGGAAGGAAGAGATAAAATGGGTAAACAAAAGAGAAGGGTGGGGGGAGAGAGATAAATTTTAAAGGTAATCAGGAAGAGGATACACAACTGACTTGGATACTGGATGAGATGGGATTGTTTACTGATGGGTGCTATGGAAGGAACAGTGAAGGGAAGAAGAGGATGGTGATGATGCAGGAGACACGACATGGTGGATAATACGAGGATGGAAAACAATTACGAGAAAATGAAGAGAGCAGCAAACGACAGGACTACATAGAGAGATAAATGTGAAGATCTGCCTCCCAGCACAACACTGATGGCGATGACTCACGTAGTATGTCGTTTAGCGCTACGATAAATGAATTACCAGCAAAATTACGCGAGTAAAATGAATTTAACGTTGACTGATACACTGTAACACAGAAAATAGTATTACAGTTTAGAGGTAAAAAACAGAGCTCCTGTAGTGGCGTAATTTCCACCCTCAGTTTACTGAATTAAAGACTCTGTCTTTAATTTATTTCGTAAACACCGCTACTTTGTTAGCCACTAACCTTTATTTGGAAACGGCAGCGCTTTGTTATTTCTGCTCTGTTTTCGTCTCTCAGATTTTTAATTTATTTTGCTGACGTAGATTCGTGAGCAATCGACAGAGGGACACCTGCCTCTTTGCTTGCAAGCCCATTTGCCCTGATGACAGCGGTACCATCTCGCGTGGTATGGTCCACAAGACAATGACGGCGTTGGTGACCCATCCTGATTCAGAAACCGATTGGTCGAGCTTGGTCCAAAGCGAACACAAATCGCCCCATATCGTCCTTCGTGTACTGGATAGAACGGACGTCAGCTGATGCCGTCACAACCACTGTGTCCCTGGATTATTTTTCAAACCACTCCAACTCATCAGTGGTTCGGTAACCACGTCTGTACGCGATTTAATTCCCCATGTTTGCATAGTCTGAGCTAATGTTTGTAATGAAACTGGACCCCCACGAAAGGTGTCTGTCAATTCAGAATTTTCATTTTCCTCGCATTATATCTCGTTTTCTGGGGCCCGCGATGCTTATATTTCCTATATTCTATTCAGTATGCTCTAACTAGTTTCGATCAATCGATACATTCTCTGTAGCAACCTCTTTGCTTGGTCGCTATGACAGTTTCAGGTCTTTGGCGTGTCGGTTGGTTCTCGTCCAATAGAATTCAACTATGTGGGCTTCCTTGTTTGAAGGGGATTCCGCCATTTTGTTGTATTCTGTCTCTCCTGTTCTATTCGTTTATTTGTTCTCACTCTGAATGGACAAGCATTAAGGGCTTTGTTATGTTTCATGACGTGTAAACGAAGACTGACATGTTCCACTATGTCCGTACTACGGAGAAGATAGTTCAAGGTGCACGGACTGGCTAAGAGTACTACAATTTATTTGCTGTGGTGAGGTTCAGTTTTCGAGGCGAAGTAGTTTGGCACAATTTAGCGACGAATAGTCTGCAAGCAGGTACCGGGTCACGTGCTTCTGAACAAGAAAATGGGGGCTCATAGGCCGTTTTGTTTAACTATAGAGAAGCTGGTTAATGCACCTCTCATGGATTATATTGCTTTGTGGTAATCAAAATTTAAACACATTTATCTCTTCAGAAGTATGAAGACTAACTTTCCCAATCAGATAGAATTATATGTTACGAAGGCGATGTTCTTCTCCTTGTACTTTCAAATCTTGGAACTGTAGGCTGAACTGTGTCTACTGGACTGTGAAGTTATCTGTTTTCAATTATTCTCAGTATAATGCCATTTTATCATATTACATGTACAGCAGCACACTATAAGCAAAAGGCTAACACATGTTTAGCGTAATCCATTGCCTTTCCGAATTGATACATTCAATGTGCAATACATACAACAAAAAAAAGTTTTGCATCACCTCGGTTACGAGAATTCCAGAACCTGTACATTAAACTGGAATACAGTTTCACATAAACATCATTGCCGCCCTTTTTATTGCTTATGAAAACCACACATTACATGTTGTAACACCATATAGCGAGACCTCCAGAGGCAGTTATCTACATTGCTGTACACGTCCTCTTCCACTGACGATTGTCTGTATTTGTCCTGGCATACTATCCACAAGTTCATCAAGCAATGTGGGTCCAGATTGTCCCACTCCTCAACGGCGGTGCGGCGTGGATCCCTCAGAGTGGTTGGTGGGTCACGTCGTCCATAAACAGCCCTCTTCAATCTATCTCAGGCATGTCCGGTAGGGTTCATGTCTGGTGAACTTGCTGGCCACTCTAGTTGAGCGATGTCGTTATCCTGAAGGAAGTGATTCACGAGATGTGCACGACTGGTGTGTGAATTGTCGTCCATGAAGACGAATGTCTCGCCAATATGCTGCCGATGTGGTTGCATTATTGGTCGGAGGATGGCATTCACGTGTCGTACAGCCATTACTGCGCCTTCCATGACCACCAACGGCGTATTTCGGCTCCACATAATGCCACTCCAAACCAGCAGGGAACATCCACCTTGCTGCACTCGCTGGACAGTTTCTCTAAGGCGTTCAGCCTGACTGGGTTGCCTCCAAACACGTCTCCGACGATTGTCTGGTCGAAGGCATATGTGACACTCATCGGTGAAGAGAACGTGATGCCAATCCTGTGTGGTCCATTCGGCATGTTGTTGGACCCATCCGTACTGCGGTGCATGGTGTTGTTGCAAAGATGGACCTCGCCATGGACATCGGGAGTAAAGCTGCGCCTCATGCAGCCTATAGTGCACAGTTTGAGTCGTAACATGACGTCCTGTGGCTGCACAAATAGGATTATTCAACATAGCGGCGTTGCTGTCAGGATTCATCCGAGCCATAATCCGTAGGCAGCGGTCATCCACTTTAGTAGTAGCCCTTGGGCGGCCTGAGCGAGGCATGGCATCGACAGTTCCTATCTCTCTGTATCTCCTCCATGTCCGGACAACATCGTTTTGGTTCAGCCCAAGAGGCCTGGACACTTCCCTTGATGAGAGCCCTTCCTGGCACAATGTTACAATGCGGACGCGATCGAACCGCGGTATTGACTGTCTAGGCATTGTAGAACTGCAGACAACAAGCGCCGTGTACCTCCTTCCTGGTGGAATGACTGGAACTGATCGACCGGTCAGCCCCATCCGTCTAATAGGCGCTGGTCATGCATGGTTGTTTACATGTTTGAGTGGGTTTAGCGACATCTCTGACAAGGGAACCTCCCCATCGCACCCCCCTCAGATTTAGTTATAAGTTGGCACAGTGGATAGGCCTTGAAAAACTGAACACAGATCAATCGAGGAAACAGGAAGAAGTTGGTGGAACTATGAAAAAAATAAGCAAAATATAGAAACAGAGTAGTCCATGCGTATCATAGGCAACATCAAGGATAGTACGAGCTCAGGAGCGCCGTGGTCCCGTGGTTAGGGTGAGCAGCTGCGGAGTGAGAGGTCCTTGGTTCTAGTCTTCCTTCGAGTGAAAAGTTTAATTTTTTATTTTCAGACAATTGTTATCTGTCCGTCCGTCCGTACGATGCGAGGTAAACTGCGCCGTAGTATCGGGCAAGATAGAAGAATCTTTTTACCCATTCGCCAAGTGTACAAGTTAGGTGGGTCGACAACGTATTACTGTCATGTGACGCACATGGCGTCACCAGTGTCGTATAGAATGTATCAGACATGTTTCCTTGTTGAGGAATCGGTTGACCTATGACCTTGCGATCAAATTTTTTCGGTTCCCATTGGAGAGGCACGTTCGTTCGTCTACTAATCGCACGGTTTTGCGGTGCTGTCTCAAAACACAGACACTACACTTATTACAGTGAACAGAGACGACAATGAACAAACGGACAGATAATAACTTTGCGAAAATAAAGAAAAAGAAGTTTTCACTCGAGGGAAGACTTGAACCTAGGACCTTTCGTTCCGCAGCTGCTCGCGCTAACCACGGGACCACGGCGCTCCTAAGCCCGTTTTGTCATTGATGTTGCATAAGTTGTGCATGGACTACTCAGTTTGTATATTTTGCTTATTTTTTTCATAGTTCCACACAACTTCTTCCTGTTTTCTCGACTGATCTGTGTTCAGTTTTTCAAGGCCTATCCACTATGCCAACTTATAACTAAATCTGAGGGGGGTGCGATGGGGAGGTTACCTTGTGAGTAGTCGAAGGGACTGTGTCTGTGATACAACATCCACAGTCAACGTCTATCTTCAGGAGTTCTCGGAACCGGGGTGATGCGAAACTGAAGGTATCAGACAAACAGACCTGTTGCTTTCCGTTGTACTAACTTTATAGAAGCATGTGTGCTGCGTGTCTGTTTTCTATTTGACTAACGAAACTCATCGCATTTCCAGTTCTTTTATGTGTGGTTAGATTGTACTTTCTGCATATCTTGAAAATGTGAGGACTAGTTATCACTACTGTGGGAGTAGTACTCTATGCTTTTCTAAGCAAACACACATCTTTCACCCTTCTACCAGAAGTGACGCAGTTTACAAAATAATTTGGTATAACAATAAGAATCTCCTCCATTTCCAGTCTCAGTCCTGTGACTCCATCTTGCAAATGGCGCGGAAAGAGGAAGGGAAAGATTACCAAACGGTCAGGATGCAAACTGAGTCCATCTGCCTACAGAAAGGAGAACACAACAAGGGTCACTTCTTACGGTTATGTGTGACTGGCAGTCAGGTACCTGACAGCTGGAACAGGAGTATCAGTTCTCAGTGACTGGGAGAACACACGAAGCCAGTGGAGTAAACGAAGAAAATAAATTAATTTTGGACTCAAAACATATATTTTCTTTGCAACTAACTTCCTACCTTCTTCAGTTCACAACTTGAACTGAGTATCCGAAAGATCGTACCATCCCGTGTAATAGATCAGAATATGCAATTTACCAGGGACTAGGGTTCTGTGTGGTCCCAACATTTGCAGTCAGAATGAGTCTGAGCGTCGTTAGATCGCCTGGAAACTTAAAATTAAAATGAAATACTTTCTAGGTACTTCATATTTAAACCCTTTACAAATGATAAGTAACCAGAGTTAGAGATACGTTTGGGTAAAGATGAAATTTTGGTTTTGACGGTAGGTTCAAATGGCTCTGAGCACTATGAGACTTAACTTCTGAGGTCATCAGTCCCCTAGAACTTAGAACTACGTAAACCTAACTAACATAAGGACATCACACACATCCATGCCCCAGGCAGGATTCGAACCTGCGAACGTAGCGGAAGCGCGGTTCCAGACTCTAACGCCTAGAACCGCTCGGCCATCCCGGCCGGCTTATGACGGTAGGGTTGTTGGGTTGTTTGGGGAAGGAGACCAGACAGCGAGGTCATCGGTCTCATTGGATTCGGCAAAGAAGGGGAAGGAAGTCGGCCGTGCCCTTTCAAAGGAACCATCCCGGCATTTGCCTGGAGTGATGTAGGGAAATCACGGAAAACCTAAATCAGGATGGCCGGACGCGGGATTGCACCGTCGTCCTCCCGAATGCGAGTCCAGTGTCTAACCACTGCACCATCTTGCTCGGTTTTCGACGGTAGGGAAAAGTGTTGTATCCTGGAGCACTTTTCAGACTTTCGGTTCTATTGGCTCCTGTAATACAAGTTTAATACATTTTATTATTCCATTTTCCTATGACCGCATTCAGTTTTTGTCTACTACAGTCTATTTTTGAAATTATGAAAATTAGTCTGGGGAAGTAATGTTTTTTTTTTCCAAATGTGGACAAATGTTCCAAGGTGCAACACTGTCATGTTGCTTGGAACCAATGTTCTATAGAAATGTAAAAGCGTTGTAGCCGAGAATATCTACTCAAATCTGTATTTAACGTTCTATCTATTACACTATTATTCTACCAAATCTCATTAATCACTATCTAAGGTAGCAGGGTAATTTTTACCACCTAACATGTTAATTTCCTCCTTAGGTCGACGCTACTTGTTAGGCTGATCCGTTTGATATGTCACAAGTAATAATTTGAACGCAATCAGGTAATTTGTATAGTACAGATAGTAATAAGAACATATGTGGCTAGCATGTAGATGGTACTAACAATTCCTACCTCCTCAGCATGTAGATAAATACGTAATATTTTGGTAGGAAAGTGGAAGTGAAGAGAAAGAGGTTTGCCAGTTGACAACGCAGAAGTGCGACAGGGAAATACATTTAGCGAGCCATACTGAGCGGCCCTCGCAGCAGGGAGGCCAATTAGTGGACAATGGACATTGCCTTTTTACTTGCACGAGACGAAAACCAAAATGCAGCATCACGGGCCTTCTGTATACAGTAAAATGGCGTGTTAATACCGTGGGCAGCGCGTATGCATCGCGTGCTGAACACCTGGCCTCGTGGAGCTTTTAAGGCAATGGGGAATCTCGGATGGTGGTTGGTCATGAAGAAGCCAGGATACGCAAGAGTTTGTTTCGGAGATTCCTATTGGTCGAGCACGCATATTGGCCGATACCAGTCGTGGAAAGAAACGAAGCTGCGGTGCAGTGGGGGAATTTAGCGACAGTATAGTCAGTTACGTAGGGGTAATTGGGACCACTCTCTCTCTGGAGGTGTCGTGTGTTGCACGGGCCACTTAATGCTCTGTGGTGACGTCGAGAGAGATATTTTTCTGTTAACACTTCGTTGATTCACGAAGCTCTGCGTCAGCGAAGTTTGTGCTGGATTTCGCGTGTATCTTCGTAGTGTAGGACACGAGAAGAGCTGTTGACGTTCTTGAGAGAATTTGTGAGGGCAACATTGTGCACGTCGCCCAGAGATGGCGAGTATACAAAGCCATTTGTCTCAGCTAAGGACGCATACAGTTTTCCGCTTCATGGAAACATAGGGAAGTTTTAGACTATTAAATTCAGTCAGAGGCTAGCATAGTTTTGTCAGTCAACAGGTACGAGGTGCGACACACGAAACGGCCGTCCACAGCCTATGTTATCGCAGCATTCTACAAAAGGCAAATGACGCATTGTTCAGGCGTTAAATGTTGAAGTCATCAGCGTGCTTTCACTTCAGGCCTGCATTAAATTGGAGTAAATACTCTCATTTCCTCATATCCATGTCAATCACGTAGTTCTTGAGGTTTAAATTTGAGGAAGTGATCCGACAGATAGGAACTTTTGCCCGGCTACAGTAGTTTAGTTTATATTGTCACGGTATATAATTTTCGTTTTGATAGCAATGTCAGTATATATATATATATATATATATATATATATATATATATATATATATATACACTCCTGGAAATGGAAAAAAGAACACATTGACACCGGTGTGTCAGACCCACCATACTTGCTCCGGACACTGCGAGAGGGCTGTACAAGCAATGATCACACGCACGGCACAGCGGACACACCAGGAACCGCGGTGTTGGCCGTCGAATGGCGCTAGCTGCGCAGCATTTGTGCACCGCCGCCGTCAGTGTCAGCCAGTTTGCCGTGGCATACGGAGCTCCATCGCAGTCTTTAACACTGGTAGCATGCCGCGACAGCGTGGACGTGAACCGTATGTGCAGTTGACGGACTTTGAGCGAGGGCGTATGGTGGGCATGCGGGAGGCCGGGTGGACGTACAGCCGAATTGCTCAACACGTGGGGCGTGAGGTCTCCACAGTACATCAATATTGTCGCCAGTGGTCGGCGGAAGGTGCACGTGCCCGTCGACCTGGGACCGGACCGCAGCGACGCACGGATGCACGCCAAGACCGTAGGATCCTACGCAGTGCCGTAGGGGACCGCACCGCCACTTCCCAGAAAATTAGGGACACTGTTGCTCCTGGGGTATCGGCGAGGACCATTCGCAACCGTCTCCATGAAGCTGGGCTACGGTCCCGCACACCGTTAGGCCGTCTTCCGCTCACGCCCCAACATCGTGCAGCCCGCCTCCAGTGGTGTCGCGACAGGCGTGAATGGAGGGACGAATGGAGACGTGTCGTCTTCAGCGATGAGAGTCGCTTCTGCCTTGGTGCCAATGATGGTCGTATGCGTGTTTGGTGCCGTGCAGGTGAGCGCCACAATCAGGACTGCATACGACCGAGGCACACAGGGCCAACACCCGGCATCATGGTGTGGGGAGCGATCTCCTACACTGGCCGTACACCACTGGTGATCGTCGAGGGGACACTGAATAGTGCACGGTACATCCAAACCGTCATCGAACCCATCGTTCTACCATTCCTAGACCGGCAAGGGAACTTGCTGTTCCAACAGGACAATGCACGTCCGCATGTATCCCGTGCCACCCAACGTGCTCTAGAAGGTGTAAGTCAACTACCCTGGCCAGCAAGATCTCCGGATCTGTCCCCCATTGAGCATGTTTGGGACTGGATGAAGCGTCGTCTCACGCGGTCTGCACGTCCAGCACTAACGCTGGTCCAACTGAGGCGCCAGGTGGAAATGGCATGGCAAGCTGTTCCACAGGACTACATCCAGCATCTCTACGATCGTCTCCATGGGAGAATAGCAGCCTGCATTGCTGCGAAAGGTGGATATACATTATACTAGTGCCGACATTGTGCATGCTCTGTTGCCTGTGTCTATGTGCCTGTGGTTCTGTCAGTGTGATCATGTGATGTATCTGACCCCAGGAATGTGTCAATAAAGTTTCCCCTTCCTGGGACATTGAATTCACGGTGTTCTTATTTCAATTTCCAGGAGTGTATATATATATATATATATATATATATATATATATATATATATATATATATATATATATACTTTTAGCAGATTTTCCGCGTTAAGTTGCTAGTGACCTTAATCAATATTTTCCGCATGTTAAATTTTCTATGGGATCTTTCTAGTTTGCCTGGGATTTTCCTAAGATTATAATTTCTTCATCTTGAACCCAAATTGGTGTGGTACTTCAGGTAATAAATTCTTTTGTACAAGAAATAGATTGTTGTTTGTCCTACAGTAGAGTTCCCCCCCTCCCGCCCCCCACCCACTTACTCACTGACACACGCTAGGTACAACGATGGCAAGCATTCTTTTGATGTCTAGCAGTAGGTGTGGCTGGGATCTCCACACCTGGCAGGGGCTGGGTTCACGGGCTTTGGATTTCATTTTCCTTTTGAGAGCATTCGTTGCCCCCTCAGTGGGGGGACAGATCACACCAAATCAGCACCGACTCATTAGAAATAAATGAAATTAAACTAGGCCTATGTAGAAGTATTATCTGAAACCAACTACAAGTGAAATGCACTTTGAAACAGAAGTTATTTAAAACTAACACAGATTTCCACACTTCAGACAGGTAAAATTGTTGAGATATCTGCAAATATGTTATGTTCTGTGATAGAAGACATTCCTTCATATCGTAGAAGATGGTGCATGACCGATTTCTTACGGCTTAACTGTCCACAAGTTAGCCGGCTGGTGTGGCCGAGCGGTTTAGGCGCTTCAGTCTAGATCCACGCGACCACTAAGGTCGCAGGTTCGAATCCTGCCTCGGGCATGGATGTGTGTGATGTCCTTAGGTTAGTTAGGTTTAAGTGGTTCTAAGTTATAGGGGACTGATGACCTCAGATGTTAAGTCCCATAGTGCTCAGAGCCATTTGAACCATTTGTCCACACGTTACGTAACTATTCTTAAAAAATTATGGAATTGGGTCATCATATTATTGTGTAACTGAAGAATTAACAATATCTTCCAGATGTATTTAATATATTAAGCAGCACTTGATTGTGTAGAACTTAAAATATTTAGCAACACAGCACAAAACACAACCTGTGTCTCACAACAACAGTATAAAATGCTGAACACTGATTATGAGGATCTCTTGTAGGCGTATCTTAATGTAATTGTATAATCAGCCACTAGACTGTAACACCGACCAGAAGATATTATCCGCTCCAGAGTACACTAGCTCAAAGTACAGCACTCATAACGTGATAGGTGCATAAAATTAAAGAAATTTTGAAGGTAAAAGAGAAACAAAAATTATGAGATAGGTATCTATACCAGACAGTAGTGGATACATATGGCGAGCACGCGGGGTGCCCCCCCCCCCCCCTCCCCACCTTTGCGAAGCCACCCACATTGCCGTTCGCGCCACCCCCGCCGCGCCAGTCAGCCCGCACGCTATTCGTTCGTTTCTTTCGTCAATCGACTCGACTGAATCGAGTTATCGAGTAGTTGTACTTTCCTATGTAGCACGCGCGTCCGCTTCATCGAATTCTATACGTTTCTGTCTGGTACATAGGTAGCTAACACATAACTACGAGAAAAGTCGCGGTCATTTTAGTGATGTCGATACGTTATTTCGTCTGGCATTTGTTCGAGAAAAGTCGCGAATATTCTACTGTTTTCTGTTTCAGAGAACCTTCGATACGTAGCGTTACGTACTATTCGCCGAATAAGAAGCTAGTTTACATTCAGAAGCAGAAATATTAAGACTGAAGAATTACTAAGTAAAAATTCATAGTTGTAGCAAGTGCAAGTGTGAAGATTGCTCAAGAGTGAGACGATGTAACTAACCAGTTTGGCAGGGAGAATAGGCGCATAGAATTCATCGCTTAAGGAAGAGAACCACAGTTGTAACTTTTTTGTATCATAAGATGGAATTGTCTTGTATATGTGTACAATCAGTTTAAATAAAACTTCCTTAAACTTTGCATGTGACTTGATTATTTTTATTACGGTAAAAGTAAAGGTATCTCAAGATATCTGTAGCGCCCCCTCCTTGAAGTTTTGCTTCATCCACCACTAATATTAAGTGGAGCTTTTTTTTTACAAAAAGGTCATAAACCATGTAAGAGAATTTTAGTCTAGCTCTGAATAATTTTCTCTTGTTTCACAGCTGAACGCAAAAGTCTGCGATACACACTTATTTACTGTTCTGCAGCAATAAACAAAGACAACAGGAAAAATCGGGAAAAAGTCGAGGCATTCCGGGATCTTCTGGAAATTGTAATATCTATAATCGCAGAGCAGATTATTGGAATACTACTAGATGACTTCAGCACACAAACAGGTAAAAAATAAAGACTACTAAAACACTGTGGGAAACTATCCGGAACGCAAAAGAACTAAAAATAATTGTATGACACCGATGAATTACTACAAAAGTTTTCAGTTGCATTTATGTCAGATTTCTTCAAACAACTTTCCAAAAGAGCTAATACATGGATGTTCCCAATTCCAACATTAGGAAAAATCATATTTTATCATGTGACCATTTCTAAAAGAGAGGCTGTAAAAAGAAAGTAATAAAACTAATCTAAGTTGAAATAACAATTAATAAACTTGCCAACCGGCAAGAGCTATCTAGGGAAATAAACACTTTGACTAACAAAACACCTGTGCTAGCCACAAATAAAAAGAGAATATGGTGGAATGAAAAACGATAATAGTAAGGTCAGAAAAATGGAGAAAACAAAGGTTGCAGAAATATTGAACACTATAAGCAATTTAAACCACAAAGGAAGGAAACATCTAGGATAGTACAGAGGATCAAAAAATTATTTCATGAAAGTCACAAAATATAATACCAGATCTTTTCATCAGACCTCCAACAATAAAGTAAAAGGCTGCCAAGAACTAGATAGTTCTTTCGTTACTTGGACATGGTCGGATTGGAGATACGCGATCTGTAATTGTTTACGTTTACTGAATTCAGAAAAAAATCTCTTATTGATCAAGACCGCAATTTTTATTGATTACCAGTTTTGGCGAAAGTTGTCAGCCGTATACAGATGTGTCATTACACAGAAAACTGCACACAAGGAAAAGTAATATATTACAAAATGCCGATACAAAATTCCACGAAGCAAACACATTGTTGTTGTTGTTGTTGTGGTCTTCAGTCCTGAGACTGGTTTGATGCAGCTCTCCATGCTACTCTATCCTGTGCAAGCTTCTTCATCTCCTAGTACCTACTGCAACCTACATCCTTCTGAATCTGCTTAGTGTATTCATCTCTTGGCCTCCCTCTACGATTTTTACTCTCCACGCTGCCCTCCAATGCTAAATTTGTGATCCCTTGATGCCTCAAAACATGTCCTACCAACCGATCCCTTCTTCTAGTCAAGTTGTGCCACAAACTTGTCTTCTCCCCAATCCTATTCAATACCTCCTCATTAGTTACCCATCTAATCTTCAGCATTCTTCTGTAGCACCACATTTCGAAAGCTTCTATTCTCTTCTTGTCCAAACTAGTTATCGTCCATGTTTCACTTCCATACATGGCTACACTCCATACAAATACTTTCAGAAACGACTTCCTGACACTTAAATCTATACTCGATGTTAACAAATTTCTCTTCTTCAGAAACGATTTCCTTGCCATTGCCAGTCTACATTTTATATCCTCTCTACTTCGACCATCATCAGTTATTTTACTCCCTAAGTAGCAAAATTCCTTTACTACTTTAAGTGTCTCATTTCCTAATCTAATTCCCTCAGCATCACCCGATTTAATTTGACTACATTCCATTATCCTTGTTTTGCTTTTATTGATGTTCATCTGATATCCTCCTTTCAAGACACTGTCCATTCCGTTCAACTGCTCTTCCAAGTCCTTTGCTGTCTCTGACAGAATTACAATGTCATCGGCGAACCTCAAAGTTTTTACTTCTTCTCCATGAATTTTAATGCCTACTCCGAATTTTTCTTTGGTTTCCTTTACTGCTTGCTCAATATACAGATTGAATAACATCGGGGACAGGCTACAACCCTGTCTCACTCCTTTCCCAACCACTGCTTCCCTTTCATGCCCCTCGACTCTTATAACTGCCATCTGGTTTATGTACAAATTGTAAATAGCCTTTCGCTCCCTGTATTTTACCCCTGCCCCCTTCAGAATTTGAAAGAGAGTATTCCAGTTAACATTATCGAAAGCTTTCTCTAAGTCTACAAATGCTAGAAACGTAGGTTTGCCTTTTCTTAATCTTTCTTCTAAGGTAAGTCGTAAGGTTAGTATTGCCTCACGTGTTCCAACATTTCTACGGAATCCAAACTGATCTTCCCCGAGGTCCGCTTCTACCAGTTTTTCCATTCGTCTGTGAAGAATTCGTGTTAGTATTTTGCAGCTGTGTCTTATTAAACTGATAGTTCGGTAATTTTCACATCTGTCAACACCTGCTTTCTTTGGGATTGGAATTATTATATTCTTCTTGAAGTCTGAGGGTATTTCGCCTGTCTCATACATCTTGCTCACCAGATGGTAGAGTTTTGTCATGACTGGCTCTCCCAAGGCCATCAGTAGTTCTAATGGAATGTTGTCTATTCCCGGGGCCTTGTTTCGACTCAGGTCTTTCAGTGCTCTGTCAAACTCTTCACGCAGTATCTTATCTCCCATTTCGTCTTCATCTACATCCTCTTCCATTTCCATAATATTGTTCTCAAGTACATTGCCCTTGTATAAAACCTCTATATACTCCTTCCACCTTTCTGCCTTCCCTTCTTTGCTTGGAACTGGGTTGCCATCTGAGCTCTTGATATTCATACAAGTGGTCCTCTTATCTCCAAAGGTCTCTTTAATTTTCCTGTAGGCAGTATCTATCTTACCCCTAGTGAGACAAGCCTCTAGATCCTTACATTTGTCCTCTAGCCATCCCTGCTTAGCCATTTTGCACTTCCTGTCGATCTCATTTTTGAGACGTTTGTATTCCTTTTTGCCTGCTTCATTTACTGCATTTTTATATTTTCTCCTTTCATCAATTAAATTCAATATTTCTTCTGTTACCCAAGGATTTCTACTAGCCCTCGTCTTTTTACCTACTTGATCGTCTGCTGCCTTCACTACTTCATCCCTCAGAGCTACCCATTCTTCTTCTACTGTATTTTTTCCCCCATTCCTGTCAATTGTTCCCTTATGCTCTCCCTCAAACTCTGTACAACCTCTGGTTCTTTCAGTTTATCCAAGTCCCATCTCCTTAAATTCCCACCTTTTTGCAGTTTCTTCAGTTTCAATCTGCAGTTCATAACCAATACATTGTGGTCAGAATCCACATCTGCCCCTGGAAATGTCTTACAATTTAAAACCTGGTTCCTAAATCTCTGTCTTACCATTATATAATCTATCTGATACCTTTTAGTATCTCCAGGATTCTTCCATGTATACAACCTTCTTTTATGATTCTTGAACCAAGTGTTAGCTATGATTAAGTTATGCCCTGTGCAAAAGTCTACAAGGCGGCTTCCTCTTTCATTTCTGCCCCCCAATCCATATTCACCTACTACACTCCTGGAAATTGAAATAAGAACACCGTGAATTCATTGTCCCAGGAAGGGGAAACTTTATTGACACATTCCTGGGGTCAGATACATCACATGATCACACTGACAGAACCACAGGCACATAGACACAGGCAACAGAGCATGCACAATGTCGGCACTAGTACAGTGTATATCCACCTTTCGCAGCAATGCAGGCTGCTATTCTCCCATGGAGACGATCGTAGAGATGCTGGATGTAGTCCTGTGGAACGGCTTGCCATGCCATTTCCACCTGGCGCCTCAGTTGGACCAGCGTTCGTGCTGGACGTGCAGACCGCGTGAGACGACGCTTCATCCAGTCCCAAACATGCTCAATGGGGGACAGATTCGGAGATCTTGCTGGCCAGGGTAGTTGACTTACACCTTCTAGAGCACGTTGGGTGGCACGGGATACATGCGGACGTGCATTGTCCTGTTGGAACAGCAAGTTCCCTTGCCGGTCTAGGAATGGTAGAACGATGGGTTCGATGACGGTTTGGATGTACCGTGCACTATTCAGTGTCCCCTCGACGATCACCAGTGGTGTACGGCCAGTGTAGGAGATCGCTCCCCACACCATGATGCCGGGTGTTGGCCCTGTGTGCCTCGGTCGTATGCAGTCCTGATTGTGGCTCTCACCTGCACGGCGCCAAACACGCATACGACCATCATTGGCACCAAGGCAGAAGCGACTCTCATCGCTGAAGACGACACGTCTCCATTCGTCCCTCCATTCACGCCTGTCGCGACACCACTGGAGGCGGGCTGCACGATGTTGGGGCTTGAGCGGAAGACGGCCTAACGGTGTGCGGGACCGTAGCCCAGCTTCATGGAGACGGTTGCGAATGGTCCTCGCCGATACCCCAGGAGCAACAGTGTCCCTAATTTGCTGGGAAGTGGCGGTGCGGTCCCCTACGGCACTGCGTAGGATCCTACGGTCTTGGCGTGCATCCGTGCGTCGCTGCGGTCCGGTCCCAGGTCGACGGGCACGTGCACCTTCCGCCGACCACTGGCGACAACATCGATGTACTGTGGAGACCTCACGCCCCACGTGTTGAGCAATTCGGCGGTACGTCCACCCGGCCTCCCGCATGCCCACTATACGCCCTCGCTCAAAGTCCGTCAACTGCACATACGGTTCACGTCCACGCTGTCGCGGCATGCTACCAGTGTTAAAGACTGCGATGGAGCTCCGTATGCCACGGCAAACTGGCCGACACTGACGGCGGCGGTGCACAAATGCTGCGCAGCTAGCGCCATTCGACGGCCAACACCACGGTTCCTGGTGTGTCCGCTGTGCCGTGCGTGTGATCATTGCTTGTACAGCCCTCTCGCAGTGTCCGGAGCAAGTATGGTGGGTCTGACACACCGGTGTCAATGTGTTCTTTTTTCCATTTCCAGGAGTGTATGTTTCCTTCTCTCCCTTTTCCTACTGACAAATTCCAGTCACCCATGACTATTAAATTTTCGTCTCCCTTCACTACCTGAATAATTTCTTTTATCTCGTCATACATTTCATCTATTTCTTCATCATCTGCGGAGCTAGTTGGCATATAAACTTCTACTACTGTAGTAGGCATTGGCTTTGTGTCTATCTTGGCCACAATAATGCGTTCACTATGTTGTTTGTAGTAGCTTACCCGCACTCCTATTTTTTTATTCATTATTAAACCTACTCCTGCATTACCCCTATTTGATTTTGTATTTATAACCCTGTAATCACCTGACCAAAAGTCTTGTTCCTCCTGCCACCGAACTTCACTAATTCCTACTATATCTAACTTTATCCTATCCATTTCCCTTTTTAAATTTTCTAACCTACCTGCCCGATTAAGGGATCTGACATTCCACGCTCCGATCTGTAGAACGCCAGTTGTCTTTCTCCTGATAACGACGTCCTCTTGAGTAGTCCCCGCCCGGAGATCCGAATGGGGGACTATTTTACCTCCGGAATATTTTACCCAAGAGGACGCCATCATCATTTAATCATACAGTAAAGCTGCATGTCCTCGGGAAAATTTACGGCTGTAGTTTCCCCTTGATTTCAGCCGTTCGCAATAGCAGCACAGCAAAGCCGTTTTGGTTAATGTTACAAGGCCAGATCAGTCAATCATCCAGACTCTTGCCCCTGCAACTACTGAAAAGGCTGCTGCCCATCTTCAGGAACCACACGTTTGTCTGGCCTCTCAACAGATACCCCTCCGTTGTGGTTGCACCTACGGTACGGCCATCTGTATCGCTGAGGCACGCAAGTCTCCCCACCAACGGCAAGGTCCATGGTTCATGGGGGGGGGGGGGGGGGGGGAAGCAAACACATATGACAGAACAAAAGGAAAATCTTTTTCGTGTGCCATTGCCAACTGACAAGACACATCGTCATAAATTTTGTACAGGCTGCATAACTTAGTCTTACTATTACATCAGTAGCCAGAGACTATGGTCATGTGTGTGTGTTTCGTTTACGTTTGAGAGAGAGAGAGAGAGAAAGAGAGAGAGAGAGAGAGAGAGAGAGTATGTATGTTGTCTGTTTCCAATGAATGCCTCGTTGGCCTAGAGTCTAGTTTCTGGCAGTCTTTTTATTGTGCCTATCTGCGACTCAGTATCTCCGCTATATGGTGAGTAGCAACGATGATTTTCGTAATATTGTCTTATTATACAGCTCAATAAAACGCTATTGCATAATTAGATAAAAATATATTTAAATCATGAACACTTGTTATTATACAGTGCGTCATAATAACAAAAGAAATGTTGAGACTACATAATTCTTACCTAAAACTAAGAGATCGTCGCATCTACTGTGAAATAACAGTATAGTACGTGATCTCCACATGTGCAGAATCAGATCATAATTAACACACTACGCTGGTATAGAGGGATGGCATCAGAAAACAATACAGAATTATCTCCCAGTTATATGAAGATGTCTTATGCACCGGTCAGTTATTGTATTACATGGACTCCACACGCGAGGGGTAACGACACAGTTCATAGAATGAGTTGCCCATGACACGTAGCGTCGGTGAGCACCAAACTACAGACTCTGGGCAGACCAGTCCATTTCGGAAATGTTACTGTCCTCAAATCAAAGTCTCACGTATGCTACTGTACGACAAGGTGCGTTGCCTCTCCGACCTGTTCCCCTCTGGTCACGTCCTTCTGAATTTAGCGTTTTCTTAAGCGCAATAAGAGTACCGTATCCTAAACACGAAATGCACCCCTATTACTGTACGTCAACTCTACTTCATCGTTGGCACTACACACGACAGGTAACGTTCTCCACGTATTCCCCAATCCCAAACCCTTCTATCGGATTGCAGCGGAGCACAGTGTGATTCGTGACTCCAATCACTCGTTTACAATCCTTCACTGCGCAGTGGCTTCGGTCTTTACAACATGTCAAGCGCCGCTTAGCATTTACCGCGGGAATGTGTGACTTACGGGCAGCAGCTCGACTCTTAACTCCCGACGCACAGTCACTACGCTACCTGGACTCCAGGTCGCACTTCGGACTTCGAGAGAGATTCTTTTCGATGATTTCATGAGAATTTTTTAAACCATGCTGCGCAATGTTCGACGGTCACCGTCCGTCATTACATGAGGTTCACGTGGTCTTGGTGTAGCTGAGATTTTTTTCTTAGCGTTTCCACTTCACACTCACATCACAAATAGTCGACTTGGGCAGCTTCAGAAGAACTGAAATATCTCTATATCACAGACACCCACAAAATGGTGCAAATGGCTCTGAGCACTATGGGACTTAACTGCTGAGGTCATCGGTCCCCTAGAACTACTTAAACCTAACTAACCTAAGGACATGACACACATCCATGCCCGAGGCAGGATTCGAACCTGCGACCGCAGCGGTCGCGCGGTTCCAGACTGTGGCGCCTTAGGGCCTAGAACCACTCGGCCAATCAGGCCGGCTCACACACACACACACACACACACACACACACACACACACACACACACAAAAGAAAGAAAACTACCAAAGCTGATTCTGTCCCACCAAAGAGTCAGGTGTATCAAATTGGTAATAATTTGAAGAAATCCAAACATATAAACAATATTCTCATATTCTCATTATGCATATATATTATGTATTGATATGTACCAGATATTAATTAGTAGAAAGTCTGTTGAGCACCACTTGTAATAAAATCGCAGAACTGTTTCACCATTAACTGTGAAACTGACAAGGATTGTTGCCCCCATCCCAATAGCTAGCTCAGACTGTGGGTACACCCTTTAGTATCAAAGTCAGAACATCTTGAAAGTCTGGTACCACACATGATACCGAATGCCCTTATCCCTGAATTATGTATATTAAAATTTAATGGCAGTAATATGTACTGCAGTATTTATGTATGTGTTCAGGTTTCAGACTTTAACAAGTAAGTCATGTGTATCAGTATTTTAATACAAAACTGTCTACATAAAAGAATAAAATAAAATAAAATTCTGAAACCAAGAATAGCTGGGGAAAAACAAACACAAGAACTGAAAACTATAGCTACATGTAGCAATAGGTATGTAGATCAACATACCCTGTGTACAATATTCAAAATTTATTAAATTGCGATTGAGTGATTCAGGTGTCCCTACCTATGCGTTTTATGCAAGCCACAACACATAAAAATACTGTGCATAAGATTTTCATATTCTCTGACTCACTACTTGCAGACTATCAGTCTTACAGAAAAAATGAAAGGGGCCGTTTAGTAGGAAATTTAATGTACGTTGTTTAATTTCGTACTGAGATATGTTTTCGTGGGAGGTCATAGATTTCGAATAATTCAAGGAAAACGTGTGGAAGTGATCTCCGGATGCTTTTTTCGTGAGTAACTCGAAAATCGTGGCTTCCAAGTTAAGAATTTAACTGCATTAGATTTCCTACAGAAAGATACTCTTCATTTTTCGGTAGGACCGACACTTTTTACGCAGCGAGCGAGCGAATATGGAAATCTCGCTCGTCATTTTTGAAGCCGTGGTGGTTTGCAAGAACGCATAAGCAGTGACAGCTGAATCATCGTTTATAAAAGTTACTAATAAACTACATCAAAATCAAGAGGTTTCCACAAACTATGTTTTTTCTCTCAATCTGTATTTTCATTGTTACGTTACATGTTGATTGATTTCTATTTATCGCCTGAACAAGAACCAATGTCAGTATGATAAACGTATATATTGCTAGAGAAACAACTGTTCTTAATCATTTTTGCATGCTGTCGCGAACAATGTTCTACATACACTACTGGCCATTAAAATTGCTACACCACGAAGATGACGTGCTACACACGCGAAATTTAACCTACGGGATGAAGATGCTGTGATATGCAAATGATTAGCTTTTCAGAGCATTCACACAAGGTTGGCGCCGGTGGCGACACCTACAACGTGCTGACATGAGGAAAGATTCCAACCGATTTCTCATACACAAACAGCAGTTCACCGGCGTTGCCTGGTGAAACGTTGTTGTGCTGCCTCGTGTAAGGAGGAGAAATGCGTACCATCACCTTTCCGACTTTGATGAAGGTCGGATTGTAGCCTATCGCGATTTCGGTTTATCGTATCGCGACATTGCTGCTCCCGTTGGTCGAGATCCAATGACTGTTAGCAGAATATGGAATCAGTGGGTTCAGGAGGGCAATACGGAATGCCGTGCTGAATGCCAACGGCCTCGTATCACTAGCAGTCGAGATGACAGGCATCTTATCCGCATGGCTGTAGCGGATCGTGCAGCCACGTCTCGATCTCTGAGTCAACAGATGGGGACGTTTGAAAGACAACAACCATCTGCACGAACAGATCGACGACGTTTGCAGCAGCGTGGAGTATCAGCTAGGAGACCATGGCTGCGGTTACCCTTGACGCTGCATCACAGACAGGAGCGCCTGCGATGGTGTACTCAACGACGAACCTGGGTGCACGAATGACAAAACGTCGTTTTTTTGGATGAATCTAGGTTCTGTTTACAGCATCATGATGGTCACATCCGTATTCGGCGACACCGCGGTTTAACGCACATTGGAAGCGTGTATTCGTCGTCGCCATACTGGCTTATCACCCGGCGTGATGGTGTGGGGTGCCATTGGTTACACGTCTCGGTCTCCTCTTGTTCACATTGAGGGCACTTTGGACGTTACATTTCAGATGTATTACGACCCGTGGCTCTACCCTTCCTTCGATCCCTGCGAAACCCTACATTTCAGCAGGATAATGCACGACCGCATGTTGCAGGTCCTGTACGGGCCTTTCTGGATACAGAAAATGTTCGACTGCTGCCCTGGCGAGCGCATTCTCCAGATCTCTCACCAATTGAAAACGTCTGGTCAATGGTGGCCGAGCAACTGGCTCGTCACAATACGCCAGTCACTACTCTTGATGAACTGTGGTATCGTGTTGAAGCTACATGGGCAACTGTAGCTGTACACGCCATCCAAGCTCTGTTTGACTCAATGGCCAGGCGTGTCAAGGCCGTTATTACAGCCAGTGGTGGTTGTTCTGGGTACTGATTTCTCAGGATCTATGCACCCAAATTGCGTGAAAATGTTACCACATGTCAGTTCTAGCATAATATATTTGTCCAATGAATACCCGTTTATCATCTGCATTTCTTCTTGGTGTAGTAATTTTAATGGCCGGTAGTGTATATCGTGCTAAAATAGAACATGCATGTTAAAGGAGAAAAGAAGTCATATATTCCGGCCATGTTTAATATTGTGTTACTGGTGCTGACGAAGTTAACTAAATCCAAAGTGTTGCATTGTCTTTGAGCTTACTCGTTTTTCAACGAGATCTGTTCTCAACGATTTGACTCTCTTCACGGCGAGGTCGTGCCGCTGCCGTGGCGGTTGGTAATTCCAGAGAAAGCGCGTCCTGATTTAGCGCAAACGACGGCAGTTTGTGCGTCCTGTTTCCGCCACTCCCGTTTTGTTAGCGCCGCGACTACGTGACAAAAGCAGCGCGCTTTATCGCCCTGCAGAAACTTGTGCAGCCAGCAGCAGGTGTTCCCGCAGGCTTGCCAACACTTCCGCGCAGTTCCCTCCGGGCTCGGCAACGCGAGTCGGCCTCTAAGTGGGACAAGACGGATTGCTGCCGACTTCTCGAAGCGAATAATTCAAAGTCGGCTCGACAGCGGGAAGCGGAACGCTCCGAGATTGCCAGAGCTGCTGCCAAGTTTGTGACAAGACAAAGTAAGTGTTAACAAGGCACAACCGTGCTGTCTTCTTCGGCCAAAGGACACAGATAGTCAAACATATTCACGTCCATCTTTTTCATAATCAACATCAGTCAGTTAATAACACGGATTTTATTTACTCCAACAAAGAAATGAATACTGTTAGAAACTCAAAAGTTTCTCTTTAAATGACATTGAATTAATGCATTGTCTAGCATTTATGTCTCTGCATAAATGCAGCAAACTACAGCCATTTGCACCTGCTTTTTTCTCCCTCTACATCTTTTACCCATCATACTTCCCTGCTTTACCAAATTCCTTTCTTAATCCATTAGGATGTGTCCTATCAACTGATCCCTTCTTTTTGTGAGGTTGTGCCATAAATTTGTATTTTCTCCATTTGGACTAAATACTTCCTCATCTGTTGTTCGATCTACCTATCCCACCTTCAGTATTCTTGTGAAACAGCACATTTCAAAAGTTTCTATTTTCTTCTTGTCTGAATTCCCTATTGTCTATGTTTTACTTCCAACCAAGACTATACTTCCGAAAAATACTTTCAGAAAAGACTTCCTAACACTTAAATTTATATTGGATATTAATAAATTCTACTTTTTCGGGAATGCTTTTCTTACTACTGCCAGTCTGCAATTCATATATCTTCCCTATTTCGGCCATCAACAGCCATTTTACTGCCCAAGTACCAAAAGTAATCTATTACTTTTAGCGTCTCATTTCCTAATCTATTTCCCTCAGCATCATCTGATTCAATTCGACTACATTCCATTACCTTTGTTGTACTATTATTGATGTCCACCCACACAGTGTGGTCAGAAACAGTCTGAAAAGCTTGTAATGTTCGCTGTACGTGAGGTTGCGCTGAGGAACAACCGTCCAGAAAAAAAATTCTATACATTGGGCTTTCCCCAACCTGTTTAGCATTTAAATTTGCTTATCAGGTCGTTGAGTGCACAAATTCAAGGACTTGGACACGATAAAATGTGATAATGCCATACATCTGAGGGCGCATGAGTTACAGCTAGTTTAAATGCTCATTATAAATTAAAATATCCCTTTTCCGAAGGAATAAATGTAAGGTAGGTGAAGAAAGGCTATGCTTTTTCGGTTTGAGGAAATAAAACGAAGAACACATTTGGCGACACCGCCTGTCAGGCTGCTTGGATTTGTGTGCGTGACAAACTGATTGGCTAATTTCAACGCTAAATAACTCGGAAACTGAACAGTGTACCAAATTTTTCTTAACACGTCTTTCTCAGCACAACATCCCCTGCAGCATCACCCTTACAAGCTTTTCACACTGTTTCTGACCACCCCGTATTTTTAAGAATACGAGAAACTGTATTTTTTTCTGGTTCCACTGAAACATTTCCCGCAATAGGCCGTTTTTATTCGAAACAAACAGTGTAATTCAGATACGATTACATAATTCTTCCCCCTGAGGCACTGTCAAACAACTTTTCTGTTAAAAAAAATGTTAAAGCTATCGATATCTACGGTTATTGTTTTTACGAGGCGTGTTTTTAAAGTAAGTACCGTTTTGATGTTAACAAAAGACATGCTAAGATATCTCAATAATTTTATTTTTACATGAAACCCTGTACCTTACTCTACTTTTCTACATAATTTTCGTCAATATTGAGGCACTTACGATAACGTTGTACCAGTTTCTGAAAACCCTCCTCATAGAAGTCTGCCACCTGACTTGTTAACCACTGCATCACCACTGTTTTGACTTCGTCATCGTCCTGAAGACGCTGACCGCCCAGGTGTTTCTTCAAGTGCAGGAACAGATGGTAGTCACTGTAAGACATTGCAAAATCTGCGCCGTTCAATTCAGAACAAAAGACGTTGCAAGTTGAGCAAGGGCATCGTTTTACTGCAAGATAATGCCCGTCCGCATGTGGCGAATCAGATCAAAGATCTCATCACATCTTTTCGATGGGAAACTCTAGTTCATCCTCCGTACAGCCCCGATCTTGAGCCCAGTGACTACCATCTGTTCCTGCACTTGAAGAAACACCTGGGCGGTCAACGTCTTCAAGCCGATGACGAAGTCAAAACAGTGGTGATGTAGTGGTTAACAAGTGAGGCGAAGACTTCTATGAGGAGGGTATTCAGAAACTGGTACAACGTTCTGAGAAGTGCCTCAATATTGACGAAAATTATGTAGAAAAGTAGATTAAGGTATAGGGTTTCAGGTAAAAATAAAATTATTGAGATATCATAGCACGTCTTTTGTTAATTTCAAAACGGTACTTACTTTAAAAACACGCCTCGTACATGCAGGTTTTTTGATGCTAGATACACGTGTGAAATTAGCCAATCGCTGACGATATACGGATTTAATTTCAAATAAAAGTAGTCCGATTTCCCAAAATTTTCTTCTGTAAAAAAAAAACATACAAATAATTGAAATATGTCTCTCGTTTCTTCAGAGTGAGTAGGCTGTAGCGAGGTGTTCAAGGGACTATGTTTTTAATCAAGGGTTGGCTTAAGCAGAACGACGATACAAATTTAAAGAGAGGGTATATCGTTATAGTAATACATGTGCTGCTTCAAAACGTCAGGAAAAGTTGGCCTCTTACCTCAGGAGCAGGGTGGTAAGTATCGCGGCCACTGCTGCGTTACTGGAAGTGAGGAAGTGAGAGGCGGAATATTTTATTCTTGTATGTGTGGTGTCTGCCCTTTCAGACATGTGTTTCACTAAATGTGTTTGCCTCTGTAAGTTACGAAGTAATAGGTGACGGAAATATTTATTGCGGTAGGTCACCATAAGAAACGTTACACTGTCTGCGGAGCTATGAACATAGTTTATTGTGTTATTATCCAAAGAGTTCCAGCAAAAAGATACAATTTTTTAAATGGAGCAATAGTTGTTTCTATCATGCACTGAAGTCAGTAACACTAGCTGTGTATACATCAATTTAAATTACATCCCTGTCACTTTTAGTTTGGGAGCTACAACCCTTCAAAGTTTCAGGAGCAGAGACCACACACGCTGCGCTTGACGCAATGCGCCTTCTAAATGTGGTGCGGCCGAGTTGTAACGTCGCCGGTGTCACGGAGCGAGAAGCTTCTTCGATGCTCCTGTTAGACTGCCGACTGACGCCGCACGCGGCCGCATAACCGACAGTTCGAGCCACACAAACGGGGCTCAATATACCACTGTTACTGACATCGGATGAAGATGGCATACACGAACAACAAGTACGTTGACATGTTGCTGATGCTCGGCGAGTGCCGACACGATGCCACTGAAGCAGCCATGGCGTACTCCGTGAGATATCCTAGGCGAAGAGCTCCGGGAGCCATTACGTTCTTACGTGCCGAACAAACACCTCGGGAAACAGGTAGCCTGGTAATGCGCCGCAATAACAGACGGAGAACTGCAAGAAGTGAGGGCACGGTGGTGTTTGTTTTAGCTGCAGTACACCACGATCTTCATGTCAGCTTACGAGCCGTTGCGGCAGTCGCTGGTGTCAGTCTCACATTTGTATGGGGTATATTACACAGCCACAAGTTTCACCAGTACCGCCTGTCTTTGACCCAGGAGCTGCATGGGAACGATTTCCGTGTGAGAGTTACATCCATAATTTCACGCTGGAATCCTTACAAGGCGTTGTGTTCTCTGATGAGTCCACGTTCACAAATTATGGTGCAGTGAATCGCCATAACGTGCACTAATGGGCCGCAGATAATCCTCGGTGGGTACGACCTGTGGCGCGTCAACGTAGGTGCTCTATTAATGTATGGTTTGGAATCATTGGGGATGAAATCACCGGTCCACACCACTTCCCAGGTACACTGGCAGGTGAGTTATATCGCGCGTTTATAGTCGGCAGTTTGGGGGTTCTCCTTGAACATGTGTGTCTGCACACGAGAGTCCATATGCGGAAGCAGCGCGATGTTCGCCCAGCCCATTCGCCGCGTGCTGTTGTGGAAGAATTAAACAAAAGGTTTGCAGGAAGGTGGTTGGGGCGCCATGGTCCTCATTCATGGCCTGCAAGGTCGCCCGATTTAACACCATTAGATATCTTTTTGTGAGGATATCTAAAGAATCGTGTTTATGTCACTGAGCCCACATCCGCAGATGATCGAAAACGGCGCACCGAGAACGCATGTTGCACCGTGACACCGGCGATGTTACATCTCGTCCGCAGATCCGTTACAAGGCGCATTGCATTGTACATTCAGGAACCTATTGAACATCTCATTTAAATCAACTTCCCACCGTCAGAACATCCATCACCCACCACACAGCCATGTATTATGTACAGCGTGTGGTATCTGCCCCTGAAACTTTGAAGGGTTGTAGCTCCTAAACTAAAAGTGATAGGAGTTTAATTTAAATTGATGTATACACAGCTGGTGTTAGTGATTCCAGTGCATGATAGAAACGACTATTGTTCCATTTAAAAATAGTATCTTTTTGCTGTAAGTCTTTGGAAAATGGCACAATAAACTATGTTCAGAGCTCCACAGACAATGTAACGTTTCTTATGGTGACCTACAACAATAAATATTTCCGCCGCCTATTACTTATTAATTTACAGAGGCAAACGCATTTAGTGAAACACCCTGTACATGTGTGTGTGTGTGTGTGTGTGTGTGTGTGTGTGTGTGTGTGTGTGCACTCTTAAGGCATTGCCTGCACACCGACCAGCGCAGCGATGCGAAACAGTATCAAGAAGGCGCTGCCCCGTGAGCCAGTGGAAAGAGTGGGCAGCGCCACAGCTCCAGGAAGACAGTGTTCAGTGCCCCCTGTCAACGCTGGTTTAACCAACCGACCATCGCTGCTCGGCCGAGTTCGGTCACAGTCCTCAAGAGCATCAGCACTGAGTATAAAAAAAAGATACTTAGCCTGCATTCTGGGAGTAGTAATAGATTGTCACTGTACTGGAACGTAGGAGGCACAACAAGTAATGGTTCTCTTCTTTGTAGAAATAAATCGTTATATTAATATCTCAGTTTAATGTACAGATCATTTTGGATTCCTGCTACCGGCAATATCAACTACTCTCCTTCCTTATTTGTGACGGTGCTGACTCGCACAGTACCCGACACAATATATAATCAAGTCAAGGATGGCCAATGATTTCTTCAGTGTGGCTGCACACCAGCCTGTAACTCTTACGTGGTTCGGCGAAATTCCGCGGATAAATGGGTCAATGGGCAAGGGGCACTACATTAGTAGCGTGTGGACAGGTTGAGGATTTGTCTCTGATGGAGGCATACTGGGTTATTCCGTGTAGCTGCGATGACCACTGTGTCTGGATGGCACAGCGGTCACAGCATCTCCCTAGTAAACAGGAGACTAGAGTACGAATCCCAGTCCGACACAAATTTCCAATTTTTCCCATTGATTTAAATCGATGCTCATTCGCAGCCAATATCTGTAATCCCTTTGTGTCTTAGGAAAGTTTAATCGTTTGTCTTCTAATACCGACAACTCACGAGCGCGTGCAACTAGAGCTGATTATTTGCTGTGGTATAAATGTCAATGTAAAACACATGGATTCACAAATGTGTATAAGAGACACTGCGTCTTCGAATATGGTACGCGTTCGAAGCAAGTAATGTGAAAACAAATTAAGTGTAATACAATGCAATGAGTAAAAGGAAGATGCAATTCAAACCATTTAACAGCATTTGATTATGTCTCATATTGCAGTTGATATTATTAATTAATATAACATACTAACTTACGCATGTTACCAACTAGTAGTAAGATGAGTAGCAGGAAGGTGTGGTAAAGTGGCCAGGATGAGGAAAGTGGCAGTCGCATATTTTTTGCCCCGTACATTGCTGCTGCCGGCCAAGAACTGGTCACCCTAGTCCTAACAAAAATTGCCGTTGTTGTAAATGTAACTGAGAGAGGAAGCCTGTTCCGTTATTTTTTAGTAAAATCTTTCTTGATTTTGAGTTGTCTGATGTAAGATAAGCTACTTGCAAACTCACGGAAAAAAATCGCAACATCAAGAGGGAATTGTGCGACATAAATAAAAGTTGTTAAGTGTGCTTCTACACTAGAGAGACGACATCTGTTCAGATTTCGTGCCAGTCGTATAACAGTGGCGCTACTAGCTTCACTAGGTTTGCTTTAAATAAACCCTGCAGCGGCCGTGAGCGTTAGTTACCTCTAAAACAGGACGTGATGAATTGATTGTGGTGTCACCGCCAGACACCACACTTGCTAGTTGGCAGCCTTTAAATCGGCCGCGGTCCGTTAGTATACGTCGGACCCGCGTGTCGCCACTGTCAGTGATTGCAGACCGAGCGCCGCCACACGGCAGGTCTAGAGAGACGTCCTAGCACTCGCCCCAGTTGTACAGCCGACTCTGCTAGCGATGCTATACTGACAAACTACGCTCTCATTTGGCGAGACGATAGTTAGCATAGCCTTCAGCTACGTCATTTGCTACGACCTAGCAAGGCGCCATTACCAGTTTATATTGAGATTGTAATTATGTATCATCAAGAGCGATGTTCTCCAATTATGGATTAAACTTAAGTATTCCAAGAGCTTCGTACTCATTTTATTAGACTCAACTCCTTTAATTGTTCCAGACCGCACGCCAGTCTGCGTGAGCTTAAACGCGTGCATTTCGGCCTCCTCTAGCTACACGGTGTTGGCTCTTCTGCCAACACATCATTGATGTTATTCAAGAATGCCTTTAAAGCGACGAAGACCCCGTTATTAGCACCCTACTGACTTCGAGGTCGTGTAATAGTTGTACGAGAAGCTGGATGTTCTTTCTGCGATACTGCATAAAGACCTGGCAGGAATGTACATGATTGCTGACAGCGGTGTTCACCAGAATGTACTGTCGCGAGAAGAATGGGCTCCGGACAGCCACATGGTGCTATCAAAATGGTTCAAATGGGTCTGAGCACTATGGGACTTAAAATCTGAGGTAATCAGTCCCCTAGAACTTAGAACTACTTAAGCCTTACTAACCTAAGGACATCACACACATCCATGCCGGAGGCATGATCCGAACCCTGTGACCGTAGCAGCAGCGTGATTCCGGACCGAAGCACCTAGAACCGCTCGGTCACAGCGGCCGGCATGGCGCTATCGAGAGGGGAGACAATCGTGTTCGGCGTATGGCTCTGGCGCAAAATACTGCACCTGCAGCAGTAACCTGAACAGCAGTTGGCACCACAGTGACACAACTTCAAGGGCAGCTGCGAGCTAGAAGCCTGTAGTGTGCTTTTGTGCTTTTCACTGACCACAAACCACCGTCATTTGCGACTTCAGTGGTGTCAAGTAAGAGTTCATTGGAGGACAGAGTGGTAGTCTGTTGTGCTTTTTGATGAAAGCTGGTTCGGTCTCGGTGCCAGAGACGGCCGTGTGTTGGTTAGAGAACCTGCAATCAACCTGTCTACGTGATAACCACACTGAATCTACACTTGGAGTTATGATTGGGGGTGCGATTTCGTATCACAGCGGGAGCACTCTCGTGGCTATCCCATGCACCCTGACTGCAAATTTGTACGTCAATCTGGCTGTTTGACCTATTGTGCTATCATTCATGGACAGCATCCTGTTTCCCAAAAGGATATCGCTCGCCCACTTACCGCTGTTGTAACCCAACTTTCGCTACAGAATGTCGACATGTTGCCTTGGCCTGCTCGATCATCACACCTGTCTCGAATCGAGCACATATGGGACATCATTTGACAATTACTGCAGCGTTATTCATAACCTGTATTAAATGCCCTTTTATCAACTGATCAAGTGCAACAGGCTTGGAACATCATCCCACAAACGTGCATCCGGCACCTGTGCGACATAATGAATGCATTCAACATTCTAGTCGATACACAGGGTATTAATGTACCTGCATTCACTTTTGCAATATCTTACCTCGCAGCCGTCCGCTGTGGCAGCGCGGTTCTAAGCGCTTCAGTCCGGAACCGCGCTGTTGCTACGATCGCACGTTCGAATCCTGCCTTGGGCATGGATGTGTCTGATGTCCTTAGGTTAGTTAGGTTTAAGTAGTTCTAAGTCTAAGGGAATGAAGACCTCAGATGTTAAGTCCCATAGTACTTGGAGCTATTTATTTTCTTACCTCGCACTTAAATTAACCTGTGGTCTTGCAACGTTAATCACTTAAGTACGTTACCTAGACAAATATATTCTTCGCATTCCGTTACTCTACGTTAATTATTTTGTGGCGTTGTAATTTTTTGTCAGTGCATTATTCTTGTTAACTCATGTATATGGAAAGTAACTGTTTCACAATATCAAAGTTTAAACAACATCTATTGGCCTGCAAATGTAGCTCCTTGTTGTTTCTTGCACTTTGATAGTTTCTTCTGTGGACAGCTAATGCAAACATGATGTCCGATCTGGAAGAGACGCGTCATTACACGTCGTGAAAAGTGGCCAACGTTTTCACCCCAATAAAAGTTTGTAGCTTCTAGAAAACACGCATAACACAGTAGATAAAACCAACTTGAAACCCCTTTTGTATAAAAAGCTATCATCAGCCATTCTATCCATTATTGAGAAATCTAAATTAATACAGTTAGGTTAAATAGAACCATCTTCATTGTGTTATATTTGGTCTAATACTAAGTCCGACTGAAACAGGTATGCTGCAGCCGCTTCATATTCTTTGGGTACTGAAGAGTGAAAATGCCTAAAAAATGAGTCTGGAAATCAGAAAAAGAAACATGGGACTACGCTGCGATGACACTGGTCACATTAATCACTCAATTACGGAAAATCTGTCAGTATGTAAGCCTTCAAAAACACGCCTGCCCTGATCCTTTTCCACTGATAACTGCGCGACACTTCGAAAGCGTTTGCGCAACAATATCGACCCTCTAAGGCCAGTCATCTCTAACGAAACTGATTGGAGCAGTGTTCAAGTTCTATCGCTCGCTGGCGAGCTATATTCTTGTTTACACCTGCATCTGTACTCTGAAAACCTAGTGAAATGTACGGTAGAATACCCTTTTCGCTGTACCGGACACTAGGGTCCCTTCCCTTTCCAATTGGCGTATGAAGCGCGGGAATTAAACTGCGTAAATACCTTTGTGCGCGCTGCAATAAGTAACTTTGTTTTCGTGGTCACTACGGTGCTGTGGCGTCTTCCTAGATTCCTTGCACACAACTGGTTCTTGAAACATTATGGCTACACTTTCATCTACATTTACAATTACAAAAAAATGTTCAAATGTGTGTGAAATCTTATGGGACTTAACTGCTAAGGTCATCAGTCAGTCCCTAAGCTTACTCACTACTTAACCTAAATTATACAAAGGTCAAACACACACACCCATGCCCGAGGGAGGACTCGAACCTCCGCCGGTACCAGCCGCACAGTCCATACATAACTGCAGCGTCTTAGACCGCTTGGCTAATCAGTTACATCACACTCCACAAGCCATCTAATGGTGTGTGGCGGAGGGTACTTTCGGTACCACTAACTGATCCATCCAACCCTGCTCCACTCGCGAATAGCGCGTGAGAAGAATGATTGTCGGTAAGCCTCTGTATTGGCTCTAATTTTTCGATTTTTCTCCTCATGGTCAATACGCGAGATGTATGTGGAGGGAAGTAATATGTTGTCCGACAGCCCCTACAAAGTGCTGCCTCGAAATTTCAATAGTAAATCTCTAACTTGTAACATCTGCTAGTGGAGTTTGTTTAGCATCTCAGTTACGCTCCCTCGCCAGCTAAATTATCCCGTTAAGAAACGCCCTACTCTTCTTTGGATCTTCTCTATCTCCTGTATATTTTCCGGCAGACGCTGTCTCCAGCTGTTTGTAGTGTAAGTGTACAGTAGTGGATTTCTTTTCCCACGTATGAGCAACATGTTACGTTCAAGGTCTACTGCCACAGCCTGCTCAGAATGCTTCAGATGGCTCTAAGCACTATGGGACTTAACATCTGAGGTCATCTGTCCCCTACACTTAGAACTACTTAAATCTAACTAACCTAAGGACATCACAGATATCAATGCCCGAGGCAGGATTCGAACCGGTGACCGTAGCAGCAGCGCGTTCCGGACGGAAGTGCCTAGAACTGCTCGGCCACAGCGCCCGGCGCATCAGCCTGCTCCATTCATCAATTCTCTCCATGTCGTTCTGCAAATTCTTACTATCTTCTGGTGTTGCTACTTTGATTCAGACAACTGCATCATCTTCGAATAGCCTTAAAAAGCATCCGACGCTTTCTGCTAGATCATTTATATATATTGTAAACAGCAACGGTCCTATCACACTCCCCTGTGGTACTCCGGATATTACCTTCACATCTGCCGATTTTGTTTCGTTAAGAACGATTTGTTGAGTTCTGTCTGCAAGAAACTCTTGAATCTAAGGGTAAGTCTGTTCCGATACTCCGTAAGTTCGTATTATTTTTTTTGGAAAATGGCTATGCGGAACGGTATTAAATGCCTTACTGAAGTCAAGGAACACGGCATCAACCTGAGCGCCGTTGTCCACTGAGCTGTGGATCTCATAGAGGAACAGAGCGGGCTGAGTTCCGAAGGATCTCTGTTTGCGAAATCCATGTTGATTTTTATAGAGATGTTCATTCTTCAAAACCGTCATAATTCTTGAACACAAAAGATGTTCCATAATTCTACAACAGATTGACGTCAACGATATAGGTCTATGATTGTGTGGATATGTCTTACGGACTTTCTTAAAAATGGGAATGACTTTCGCTTTTTCCCAGTCGTTACCTACCTTTCGTTGCTCAAGCAATCTACAATAAATTACTGCTAGAAGGGGAGCAGGTTCTTTCACATAATCTTTATAGATTGGTATAGGTATCTCAACTCGTCCTGACGTCTTTCCACTACTAAGGATCGTACCTGCTTTTCAATCCCGCGATCGGTTATGTCAGTGTCTGCCATTTCGACGTTTGTACGACGATTAAAAGGAGGGCAGTGTCACGATCTTCCGCGGTGAAACAGCTTCGCAAGACCGAATTCAGTACTTCGGCCTTCTCTCTGTTATCATCCGTTTCGGTGCCGATGTGGTCGCTGAGAGTAGGAATAGACTATTTTGACCCACTTACTGATTTTACGCACGACCAAAATCTCTCAAGGTTTTTGCTCAGGTTGGTTGACAACGTCATACTTTCAAAATTATTGAACGCTTTTCTCATTGGTCTCCTTACATTCATTTTCGCTTCGTCCAACTTTTGTTTGACATCTAGGTTTTTACTTCTCTTGAATCTGAGACGAAATGCTCACAGCTTATGTAGAGCTTTTCTAACACAGCTATTAAAACATGTTGGATCTTCCCATCCCTTAAAACCTTATTCGGAATATGCACATCTTCGTCCGCATCACCGATTATTTGAAGCTGACTGCTGAGATATTTTGAAACTTGTACCCTGTCACCCCTGCTGAGCAAATATATCTTCCTACCTTTCTTAACATTCCTTGTAGGACCCGTCCTCATAGGTGCTGTCATAGCCTTATGATCACTGATACCTTCCTCTACATTAACTGATTCGAGAAGTTCAGGTCCGTTCGTTGCCACGATTTCTAAGACGTTACCCTCACGAATTGGTCTAACTACTTGCTCAAGGCAATTTTCGGACAAGACATCTAAAACAATGCCACACGAATCCCTGTCCCTGGTAGCAGCTTTGGTGGCATAATACTCCCAGTCTATACCTGGAAAGTTGAAGTCATCCCCTATTACAACAGCATTATCAGGAAAATTACTAATGATATTGTGCAAGTTTTGTCTGAAGCGCTCTACAACTACAGATCCTGACCCAGGTGGTCTATAAAAGCATGTGATCACAATTTTTGACCGTTCTTTGATACTTATTTTCACTCGACTTTCGCGATGTAGTTGATGTTTACGTTCAAGTGTCTGACAGTTCATGTTTCTCAGCATCTCCGTGGCGCTCTCCCGTAAGCGAAACACACCTGTGATTATTTGTGCTGATCGTCTTTGTATACACGTTCAATATAACCCGTTATTTCTGTTCCGTAATGATTCTGCGCAGCCGAATACTAATCTAGGACGGGTCGCACTAGTACTTCTTTATAGGCATTACATTTTCGCACTGTCGTATCAGCAAACCGAAGTCAGTCACCTGTTTCACATAGTCCGAAACAATGTGATTGATCCATTTCAGAACACCACAAATTGTTAGTTATATCGCGGTATTTAGAAAGGCGTCCATCTATACACCTATTATATACACTCCTGGAAATGGAAAAAAGAACACATTGACACCGGTGTGTCAGACCCACCATACTTGCTCCGGACACTGCGAGAGGGCTGTACAAGCAATGATCACACGCACGGCACAGCGGACACACCAGGAACCGCGGTGTTGACCGTCGAATGGCGCTAGCTGCGCAGCATTTGTGCACCGCCGCCGTCAGTGTCAGCCAGTTTGCCGTGGCACACGGAGCTCCATCGCAGTCTTTAACACTGGTAGCATGCCGCGACAGCGTGAACGTGAACCGTATGTGCAGTTGACGGACTTTGAGCGAGGTCGTACAGTGGGCATGCGGGAGGCCGGGTGGACGTACCGCCCAATTGCTCAACACGTGGGGCGTGAAGTCTCCACAGTACATCGATGTTGTCGCCAGTGGTCGGCGGAAGGTGCACGTGCCCGTCGACCTGGGACCGGACCGCAGCGACGCACGGATGCACGCCAAGACCGTAGGATCCTACGCAGTGTCGTAGGGGACCGCACCGCCACTTCCCAGCAAATTAGGGACACTGTTGCTCCTGGGGTATCGGCGAGGACCATTCGCAACCGTCTCCATGAAGCTGGGCTACGGTCCCGCACACCGTTAGGCTGTCTTCCGCTCACGCCCCAACATCGTGCAGCCCGCTTCCCGTGGTGTCGCGACAGGCGTGAATGGAGGGACGAATGGAGACGTGTCGTCTTCAGCGATGAGAGTCGCTTCTGCCTTGGTGCCAATGATGGTCGTATGCGTGTTTGGCGCCGTGCAGGTGAGCGCCACAATCAGGACTGCATACGACCGAGGCACACAGGGCCAACACCCGGCATCATGGTGTGGGGAGCGATCTCCTACACTGGCCGTACACCACTGGTGATCGTCGAGGGGACACTGAATAGTGCACGGTACATCCAAACCGTCATCGAACCCATCGTTCTACCATTCCTAGACCGGCAAGGGAACTTGCTGTTCCAACAGGACAATGCACGTCCGCATGTATCCCGTGCCACCCAACGTGCTCTAGAAGGTGTAAGTCAACTACCCTGGCCAGCAAGATCTCCGGATCTGTCCCCCATTGAGCATGTTTGGGACTGGATGAAGCGTCGTCTCACGCGGTCTGCACGTCCAGCACGAACGCTGGTCCAACTGAGGCGCCAGGTGGAAATGGCATGGCAAGCCGTTCCACAGGACTACATCCAGCATCTCTACGATCGTCTCCATGGGAGAATAGCAGCCTGCATTGCTGCGAAAGGTGGATATACACTGTACTAGAGCCGACATTGTACATGCTCTGTTGCCTGTGTCTATGTGCCTGTGGTTCTGTCAGTGTGATCATGTGATGTATCTGACCCCAGGAATGTGTCAATAAAGTTTCCCCTTCCTGGGACAATGAATTCACGGTGTTCTTATTTCAATTTCCAGGAGTGTATTTCTTTTTGGTTATACAATTTTATCGTATGATGATTTAAGCAAATCATCATTTTCTCTGCCTATGTTTTCTTACAATGTTACATGCCATGGAGGAAGATCGTACTGGGAACTGCAATTGAGTGCGTTATACTTTCCATTTGGTGATATTTGTTATTTAGCACACTATATACCTTTAATCACATGTCCGGAACATATTTCTATGTCCTTTCCTGCAATAGAGTGTTGCAAGGACTTCGGCTGTTCATCATGAGTTGAAAACTGAAACACCTGTAGCCGTCTCATTTGCATTTCATTTCTTTACGCATCCATTTCGGTATTCCATTATACCATCTTTAGGTCAGATGAACAACGTAAACTGGGAGGCATCCCCTCTCGTGTGCAGCCATGACAGGAGCAATATGAAATAACCGTTGTCCATAGCTCTCTGGTATACACGACATATCCCTTAGTTCATCAAGCGACGACCCTCAGAACAACATTCAGACCAGGATGTCCAAAGATGAAAGTCTGTGATAACTTGAATGTTGCTCTCAGCTTCTCTTTGAGTGTTCAGTAGTCATCCCAATCCTTGCTGAATAATGATGATCATTAATTTATTGCAGTCTGTTTGTAAGGGACCATAGTGTTTGGTTTTCATATGTGTTTTGTGTTAAATTCAGTTCAGGAATACGCTCCATTCGTGTGAATAAATGCATTTCATGCAGCTACTCATTTCGTTAAACTTTACCACAATGTCCATACCAGCCCATCTTTGCTCCTACTGTGAACTGTAACCTCACATAGCCTGTGAGAGAGAACTACTTGGGTATATTTAATAAAGTGTAAACCATGATCGATCAATCTGAAGTTCAGCAGCAGATTTCCGCTGCACGTTTTCCCTTTGCAATTGAAACTAGGGCTAAAATTTCACTTAAAATTTACGGAATTTCAGATGATTTGTCACACAATGGAAGGCAGACAATATTAAACACTAAATGTTCAATAGAAAGCTTCGGCTGCGAAAAGTCTCTGATATAGGTCGAAAGTGCATCAGTTTTAACTGATTAATTTCTGTTGTTCCTCATTGTAACTCATTGGTTGTAGGATACCATGTTTCTTGCTTTTTGTAAAGTGTAAAGTTTTACATTTCAGGACATTTAAAGCAAACTGACAAACTTTGCCCTACTTTAAAATGTTATCAAGATCTGGCTGGTTATTCGAGGAACTTTTCTGAGATGGTGCTTCACTACAAATAATTGCATCGTTCACAAATGTCTCAAGCTGTTATTAATATTATAATCTCGTTCACTTTTCGTAGTAAAATTCTTTAAGTTATAGCTTTTTATTATCCCATGAATCTTGTTTCAGTTCCGTTAAATTTAGTTTTGGTATAGTATTAGTTTGTTATTGAAAACTGACAGAAAACTCAAATAAAAAAACTCCGGCTGTTCTACCTTGTCGTGGTACAACTACATAGCGAAGCCAACGAGGTCTTCACACGACGTAGAATGAAGGACCACAATTACTCATCTGGAATCTGGCTGCCAGCTTGAAAATATTTTAAGATATTTTAATTAAATCTTATGAGATTAATTTTTAAAGTCTTGTACGTCCTGAAGCACGTGGAATGCGCTCTGAGTGTTGCATTACGCAAAAGAGTACGTCTCGTTTTTGACTGAATTGAGGAATACACACTTATACATATTATTAGACGGTTCCACACGTAGCACGAAAACTGACTCAATTATCACAGTGAAAACAACTCAAATAAATAACTGAAGGCCACCTGGCTATTTAAACATTTAAAGAAATCACTCGTTATACTTTTCTGACTGATGTCCAGTACGTTCAGCTGTTGAAAAACATTATCTAGCACTCAGTTATAATTCTCAGAATTTATCACAAACGATATTAAGGTAGCAATATTTTAACTTTCACGGTTGTACGCTTAAGACAGTAGAGCTTAGTTAACTTCCAGTTTATACGTATGCAGAGAAATATCTGTTTCCACTTTATTTTATTGTTTTGCCGGCCGCGGTGGCCGAGCGGTTCTAGGCGCTTCAGTCCGGAATCGCGCGATTGCTACGGTCGCAGGTTCGAATCCTGCCTTGGGCATGGATGTGTGTGATATCCTTAGGTTAGTTAGGTTTAAGTAGTTCTAAGTTCTAGGCGACTAGCGACCTCAGATGTTAAGTCCCATAGTGCTCAGAGCCATTTGAACCGTTTTATTGTTTTGAAAAAGCATACAAATTTGATCCTGTGAGCTAAGAGTGTTTCTGTTTAGCGAAATATGTATACTAAATGTTACTTCCACGCTGACAGGCACAGACGTTGCAAATCAGTTGATATGCATTTCAATAAGGTAATTCTACCACAACTTGTGTGCCAGTGATCGAGAGCTATTCTAATACGAATACATACCAGATCTGATTGATCAAACAGATAGAAACAATTCAGTAAATGTCTGCATTATTTGTGACGGACTTCCGTGGTTGATACAAGATCTTTACAAAAATGGGTGGTCAACTCCTGTCTGTTTTTCTATAAGGAGATGTGCTATAAAAGAATGGGAGCTGTCGCTATACCGACAAGCTGTAGGCTTACAAGATTCCGACAGTATAAGAATCTTCTCCACTCATCGCGCAGAACATGTAGTCATAAAATTAGAAAATGGAACAAGAAAGATCAGATCTACTTTTACTGTGCACATTGTTGTTACTTACATTTTGTTAACGTGAATATAGAGCTAGATGTCCTTAGTAACTACTAATTGCCTAATGTGTATTTCTGGAAACTTAGTGCTAACTAGATGGTAGACGTACATAATATGACGTGAATGTAATGCCATAGCAACAAGAAATCACTTGGTGCTTACGAGACCAAAGCATTTACACTGCTTCGTGGTTATGGTAGGTTTTAAACTATTCGTCTTTTACTTGTTCGCGCAGGTTTACAGTCTACGTTTAGAATACTGACGCCAACGTGTTAAGCATTCTACTGATTTAAAAATAGAAACACAGAAAACCGGCAACAAAACATAGAAAAATCATCGTCTGTAGCTGTCAGTCTATTAAATTAAATATGAAAAGAAAAATGTAAAAAAACTACCACGGGTTTCTATTAGGTACCTTTGTGAGATTCACGCCTACATAGTGGCTAGTTGTTATTTGTAGAAAGCAAAAATGCACAATGGTATTAATATCTCGATCAGAGTTTTATAACTATCAGGCTACGACTGGGCGATGCGACATTTACATTTTTTTCAAACAGCCAATTGTGTCGATTCCGTAATGAGGACATTTTTTATTTTCAGAACACAGTGGAATAAAACTCATTAAATCGAGAATCATCACTCTGTTTTCCATAACATGGAAATTAAACTCAGTTTGCTCACCAGGTACGCTAATAGCTCTTAACGATTCACGGAGCTTTTAGCTATAACTAAATCAATATTTACTGCGGCATACGTCAGAATTGGAATAAATGTGTACTGGTGCAATGGAATTAGTAATTATTTTCTTTTTACAAAGTACTGGAGCGTTACTGCATAAGGTACAAGTAAATAAACGAACAAAGTAATATGTTACTCAATGTACTTAACATCACGATAGCGGAAATATATGGCTGAATAAATTTCTTTTATTGCAGGCTATAGGTCAAAATTTCGTCACATGGTCCCTTTTTCCGATGCAAGAAAAAAAATTGCGTGACGTGGATTGTAGCCTTCCTGAGCAGTAAATAGCAAACACGCAGTTACAAATAACTCCATACATCAACACGTATCCACGTATTAACAGACGTATTTTAACATCTTTCTCGAACCGGTAAGCAATGTGGACACACAAGTTCTTCATGGCATATGGGAACTAATCTGAAAAGTGTGTTGGCGAGTTTGAAGATTCTTTGTTCCTCCTTTTTTAATTTTTTTTTCGTTGGTACTGTCAGAACGCAGTCAGCATCTGCATATTTTGATATTCCTTTTGGTATATTTTCTGTAGGACAAGTGGCAAAGGTATGTCCAATATTAATGACCTCATACCAGAAGAAATCGTGATTACTTTGTAATTACCGAAGAGCACGTGAGCCTCTAGTTTTGTCACCATTCATTGGTTAGCATGCTTTTATCATCGAACGACTAGTGGCGAATTTAAATTTGTGGTAAGGTCTTATGGTACCAAACTGCTGAGGTCATCGGTCCCTAAGCTTACACGCTACTTAATCTAACTTAAGGTAACTTACGCTAAGGACAACACACATACACCCACGCCCGAGGGAGGACTCGAATCTCCGACGGGCGGGAGTCGCACGAACCGTGACAAGACGCCTAGACCACGCGGCCACCCCGCGCAGCGAACTACTAGTGCCACAACTGATATGACCCAATGAATAAATCAGTCTACGATTTTGCACAACGCGTAATACAAGTCTGAACAAGCATGTCAGAGAAGGTAAGGCAACGGATATCGCAGTCATCTTTATCATATTGTATCTCTCTCATTTTATTCATTCCTTTCTTTAATTATGTGATAATACTGCATGTGCGTTGATCTTTTGAGAGCAAGTATACGTGAGCGAATGGATTTCTGTATGGGCGGTAGCTAAGTTAGTGGTGCAGTCGGTGAAACGCTATTATCAAAAATGATGGCGATTTCTTCAAGCAGTATATTGGGTTGCCACCGACAACACTTCGAAAAAATTTATCAAATAAAATTCATGGCACAAACAGGTGAATACGTTCATAATTGATCAATAAATAGATCACCGCTTAACATAATATTATGGTGGAGCTGTATGGACTCGTGATCATTGGGACTGGATTCAGATCCAGATCAAGAATATCAAAGTTTCATTCGGGGATATTCGTAAAATAAAGGAGGGGTGCCTATTCTACACTAGCAACGCAAGCTGAGAACGTACGAAGAGGTCAGTAGATATCAATACATCAAACGCAAAAAGTCGCAAATATCTTATTAAAAATCAGAAGCATGGATAACAGAGAGTAATTCTCTGGACATGTAGATATCCGTTTGAGATGAACTTCACACACCATGAGATGCATAACAACGTAGTTTAATAGCTATGAGCTCAAGAACACAAAGGACTCTAATGGAGACAGATCATGATACTAGGCACTCATAAAAACAGTATTAACACACAATACATGAATTAATAATACATAAATTTTCGCAAAGATTGGGCCCAAAATGCTTGTGGCATCGACTACGGGGGTGTTGGTTCAATATCGATCAAAGCAGTGACTATTTAATTACTCTCACGCACAAAATTAACTCAGATAAACAAAATAAACGATCTCGAAGCATTCCCCTAACATATGCGAGACTGAAACAGAATGTATTATACGCTTCTGGAACTAAGTTATTACATTCAAATACTTGTTTCCTCTACTTAACAGCATAGCTCAGTGGATCATATCCTTTCACTTATCCAGGTGCCATCAAGAGTGGGGAACATATTGCCTGTGGAGGTAATAAATGTCCTGTTACGTTACATCAACTACAACACGACAAAGTTCGAACTTGGTATCTACCCTTGAGTCTGTTGTCAACCTTCGTTCTTCGCTAAACCTTTCCAGAAGGTTAGCTTGGCAAGCGATGCACGCTATGCTAGCTAACCCTACTTGCCCGCGAAAATTTTCGAAATCCAGATATACAAATATTCAATTTCATGCTCGTTTTCAGTATACTTGGGAACCGGGAAAGATGTATATAAACAAAATATACACTACTGGCCATTAAAATTGCTACACCACGAAGTTGACGCGAAATTTAACCGACAGGAAGAAGATGCTGTGATATGCAAATGATTAGCTTTTCAGAGCATTCACACAAGGCTGGCGCCGGTCGCGACACCTACAACGTGCTGACATGAGGAAAATTTCCAACCGATTTCTCATACTCAAACAGCAGTTCACCGGCGTTGCCTGGTGAAATGTTGTTGTGATGCCTCGTGTAAGGAGGAGAAATGCGTACCATCACGTTTCCGACTTTGATAAAGGTCGAATCGAAGCCTATCGCGATTGCGGTTTATCGTATCGCAACGTTGCTGCTCGAGATCCAATGACTGTGGGTTCAGGAGGGTAATACGGAACGCCGTGCTGGATCCCAACGTCCTCGTATCACTAGCAGTCGAGATGACAGGCATCTTATCCGCATGGCTGTAACGGATCGTGCATCCACGTCCCGATTCCTAAGTCAACAGATGGGGACGTTTGCAAGACAACAAACATCTACACGAACAGTTCCAAGACATTTGCAGCAGCATGGACTATCAGTTCGGAGACCATGGCTACGGTTACATTTGACGCTGCATCACAGACAGGAGCGCCTGCGATGGTGTAATCAACGACGAACCTGGGTGCACGAATGGCAAAACGTCATTCTTTCGGGTGACTCCAGCATCTGTGTACACTATCATGTGGTCGCATCCGTGTGTGTCGAAATCGCGGTAAACGCACATTGGAAGCGTGTATTCGTCATCGCCATAGTGGCGTATCACCCGGCGTGATGGTATGGGGTGCCTTTGGTTACACGTCTCGGTCACCACTTGTTCACATTGACGGCACTTTGTACAGTGGACGTTACATTTCAAATGTGTTGCGACCCGTGGCTCTACCCTTCATTCGATCCCTGCGAAACCCTACATTTCAGCAGGATAATGCACGACGACCGCATGTTGCAGGTTCTGTACGGACCTTTCTGGATACAGAAAATGTTCGACTGCTGCCCTGGCCAGCACATTCTCCAGATCTCTCACCAACTGAAAACGTCTGGTCAATGGTGACCGAGCAACTGGCTCGTCACAATACGTCAGTCACTGCTGTTGATGAACCGTGGTATCGTGTTGAAGCTGCATGGGCAGCTGTACCAATACACGCCATCCAAGCTCTGTTTGACTTAATGCCCAGGCGTATCAAGGCCGTTATTACGGCCAGAGGTGGTTGTTCTGGGTACTGATTTCTCAGGATCTAAGCACCCAAATTCCGTGAAAATGTAATCACATGTCAGTTCCAAGATAATATATTTGTCCAATGAATACCCGTTTATAATCATCTGCATTTCTTCTTGGTGTAGCAATTTTAATGACCAGTAGTGTATAAACAGCTCCACTAAACTCTTCTCTAGAGGTGAAATGATAGAAGTAAGTTACATCATGAAAGTCAGCACTATAAATACGAAAGCTGCATCCAAATGCGAGTTTAATGAAACGAGTATGATTAATTCGTTTCACTATCACGAAATAACTTGAAAGCTATTCACACCATGTTGTTGTAGCATTATGTAAAACATGAGTGTTCATCTATACGCGGGTCGAGAGGTTGTAAGGGTGTCTTAAGGAACATACTGAGCCTTTCCGGGTAAGTGCTTTACCGACTGAACTATCCATGTCAATCTCCCGACCTGACCTCAGAACTTTACTTCCACCATTACCTCATTTCTTGTCATCCAAACTGTACAGAAGTTCTCTTACATACCTTACAGGATTAGAGGTCAAGTGGGAAAGGATATTGCAGAGGTAAGTCTTGACCACGGCCAGGCATCTCTTTGACTGGAGTAGAATTATCTTCAGTGACGAGTCTCCCGCCGAACTGAGTCCGCATGACCAGGGAAGACGTGTCTGGAGATACCACGGATGGTGATGGGAGAGCAACCTCACTGACGCCTTCCATACGGCCCGATAACCAGGAGCGATGGTGAGGAGTGCCACTCCTTTTGATATCAGGGTCCATTTGGAGTCATTCGTGGCCCACTTACAGAATGGCAATACGTCGACGAAATTCTACACCCTGTTTTGTTGCTCTTCGTGGTAAGCCATCCCAGGCTTACATTGCACCAAGGTAATGCCCGCCAGCACAAGGTGAATCCTTCTACTACTTTCCTTCGTGCTTACGAGACCCTATTTTGGCCAGCAGTGTCGCCGGATCTCTCCCAAACTGAGCACTTTTGGAGGATTGAAACCCAACATATGTTGAATAATTGATGTTTACTGAAATGTAAGACCGCACACAAATTGTTGATTCAAATGAAAAAAAGAATTATAAAATAGTTAATATACGCAGTGTAAGCAGAGCACCGAGTACAGAAACATGCGGGAGCGCATTTAACTGCACATTAATTGACAAAAATCGACGGTAAATATTCTAAGACCGAAAGCCCAGTTTCCCGCAGTAAAATTAAAGTTTGTTCCTTAAATACACTCGAGTATACGCATCAGCTGCAACTATCTACATCTACATGGATATTCTGCAAATCACAGTTAAGTGCCTGGCAGAGGGTTCATCGAACGACCTACATAATTCTCTATTATTCCTATCTTGTATAGCGCGCGGAAATAATGAACACCTATATCTTTCCGTACGAGCTCTGATTTCTCTTATTTTATTGTGGTGATCCTTCCTATGTAGGTCGGTGTCAGCAAAATATTTTCGCATTAGAAGGAGAAAGTTGGTGATTGGAATTTCGTGAGAAGATTCCGTCACAAAGAAAAACGCCTTCTTTTAATTATGTCCAACCCAAATCCTGTATCATTTCTGTGACACTCTGTCCCATGTTTCGCGATAACACAAAACGTGCTGTCTTTCTTTCAACTTTTTTGATGTACTCCGTCAGTCCTATCTGGTAAGGATCCCACACCGCGCAGCAGTATTCTAAAAGAGTACGGACAAGCGTAGTTTAGGCAGTCTCCTTAGTAGGCCTGTTACATTTTCTAAGTGTCCTGCCAATAAAAAGCAGCCTTTGGTTAGCCTTCCTCACGACATTTTCTATGTGTTCCTTACAATTTAAGTTGTTCGTAATTGTAATACCTAGGTATTTAGTTGAATTTATGGCTTTTAGGTTAGACTGATTTATCCTGTAACCATAGTTACAGCTGCCCCAGTGCTGCAAACGAAGTTCGTACAGTCGCACAAAAATCAGTCACCGAAAACACCGTCATATAATCTAAGTCCAATGAAAAGTTGTGCTCATAAAACTATTCCAAGGCAATTTACACAAGGGGAAAAACTCCTTGTTACATCCATACGTCCAAATAGCATGAAGATCTTTCGAAGGCCACACAGTCTCTAATAGTTCGAAGTGAGGCATAATCATATGAAATGTGTTCCACATACATACTGAAAGTTAATTCACAGTAGGCAGCACAGAATGTGTACCGTGTATTACAATTTATTGATGATCGGTTTTGGATTTCACACATCCACTATTAGTTTTTTATATATTTAATTTCAATTTTTTAATTTTTGTGGTCATCACTTTCTCGACTGTTTTGGTGCGGTCCTCCACGAATTCCTCTTCTGTCACAACATCTTCATCTCAGAGTGGCACTTACACACTACGTCCTAAATTATTTTTTGGATGTACAGTATGTCAATAATTAAAGTGCCAGTTTCAAAAAGTTGTAGAAAGAGAACCACTGCTCAGAATGATGTCAAATTTGAATAGTATGTTATTGACACGGGCGGGGGGGGGGGGGGGGGGGGGGAGGAGGGAAGGGGGGAGGGGAACGTAATGTAACAAAAGAAATTAACGAAAATTATACCAAGAGATGGCGCTGTAAGCGTCTTAACGTAAATCAAGTCGGCTACAAATAACAGATGAATCGCCATATGACGGCTCTTTTGTGTTGCAGATTACATCATTCGTAGGGTCCAATGTGTATGACTCCACAAGCTTGGCGCTTAACAGTTGTCGCACTGTTAGTTAGGTAAGCCCAGCCACCACGACAAGCTCGTGCTATGTCGGATGAAAAAAGTCGGCTTTTGAGTGTCCTGGGGCCGAAATCCGCTTGAAAAGGACAGTGTCATGGGTTTCTCATTGTAGTGAGACTGACGTGTGACATGTTTCAATATGATGTCCACCGTTTTCTGCCGCAAATTGAAATCGAGAAACAGCATGTTCAACAACAGATCGAAGTACCTTCAATTCATCCACGTCCGTATTTGGATCACCGAACAGAACATCTTTCAGATGACACCACAGCCAGAAGTCACACAGATTAAGAGCAAGTCATTTGGAGGGCCAATCTGCTGTGCTATATGTCAAGGAGCGCCATCTTGCATAGAAATGATTGTATCCACATAACCACACTATTGAAAGCTTAAATAACGTTGGTGTTTGAATGACTCTCGTAGCGTTCACCACTGACAGTACCGATAATCGGACCCGTAAGGGCGCATTTCCTCGAAAAAGTGTGTCCTTTAAGAAGACGAGCTCGTGAACCCGCGCTACACAGCCACCATTCTATAATGAAGTCGTTCCGGTTGATATGCGTGCATATTCTTCCTCGCAGTTCTGCGTACTGGCAAGTCCTTTGAGATGGAAATTGTCTTCGGCTGTCCTCAGATTACTCCGTGGCCATTCATTCTCCAATTCCATGCGAGCAAGAAAGTCCATAGCGAACATATGTCCTGCTGGGAGGTGGGCAGGGAGCAACTCCTGAACATAGATGATTTTGTATGGATAGCTATGCAGGATGTTTCGTAGGACGTTATGCACCGTGCTTGCAGGCACTTCCAATGTTAGGGCAATTACCCATGCACTGTATATGTTTGCGCACAACCGCTCGACCCCTTCTCCAATAATGTGACCATATATTCGACACACGTCGGATAAAAAGCTGTCCACCCTCTGCCACATCGCGCTTTAAACGAACTTGCCTTTTCATATTTTATTGTCATTCTGGTGGGTGTACTTCGACGCTTACAGAGCCATCTACTACTATTTCTTCCTTTCTTTTTTTAGAGGTTTTCCTGCAACAGGCTTCTGCAACTGCAACTTTAATGAAGGACACACCGTATTCAGATCTCTGCCTACCCCTGCACTCTTTACCCTCTGCAGCTCCCTTTACCAGCACGTACGTTATTCCTTGATAGCTTAACGCGCGTCCTCTCTTCCTGTCCTTTCTTACTGTCAAAGTTTTCGACATGTGCCTCCCCTCACCGTTTCCGCGGAGAGCCTCATCTTTCCTTATCAGTCCACCTGATTTCTAACATTCTTCTGTACCATCACTTCTCAAACGCTTCGGTTCTCTTCTTTTTCGGTTTTGAACCAGTCGGTGATTCACTTCCATACAGTTCTGTTCTCCGAACGTACGTTCTCAGAAATTTCATCCTCACGTTAAGGTCGATGGTTGATACTAGCAGATTTGTTTTGTCCATTAATTCCCTCTTTTCCTGATTATTATATCCTTCGTCCATCGTGTGTTATTTTGCTTCTAAGGTCACTGCATTCCTTCTCCTCGTTTACTTCGTAGGTCCCAAAGGTGATCGGCAACTTCATTTCTGCCACTCCTCCTTGCTATTGTCTGCCTTCGATTTATTCTCAATCCATAAAATGTGCATATTAGATTGTTCATTCCTCTTAGAATAGTAACGCCCTCGAATACTATCATTTACATCCTTTCACCACGGATTTTAAGCCCAACGTTGAATCTTTCTCTTACTTACGTTTCTTAATGCGTATGCTAAACGGTAGGGACAAACGATTACAGCTCTATGTTACACCGTATCTAATACGAGGAACTCGTTCTCAGTCTTCCATTCTTATTTTTACCTCTTTTTTCTTGTACACGCTGCATATTCTCGGTCTTTCCCCATAGGTTACACGAATTTTACGCAGAATTTCTAGCATTTTTCATTGTATCGTGGAACGCTTTTCCTACGTCGACAAATCTTATGAACTGTTATTTATTATGGAGTCTTTCTTCCGTTATCAAGCACAACAGTCTGTTTCTGCCCTTACCCTATAAATGCCAACTGATCGTCATCTAATAGGCCCGCAGGTTTCTTTTCTATTCCCCTTCCGTATATTATTCTTGTCAGTACCGCTAGGTGCGTGCGATGTTAAGCTGGTTGTACGACAATTCTCGCCCTTAGCTACCTGTGCTATCTTCGTGATTGAGTGTATGAGTTTTACGAAAGCATGATGGTATGTTTCCAGAATCAGTCATTATCAAGTTTCTAATAGTGGTAATACCAGCGCATGGTCACAAATATTTTACAAATTTGACGCGAAGCGATGACGTCATAGTTGTTCGAATTTTGATAATGGACGGGTACCATAAGACACCCCCCCCCCCCCCCATGAACCATGGACCTTGCCGTTGGTGGGGAGGCTTGCGTGCCTCAGCGATACAGATAGCCGTACCGTAGGTACAACCACAACGGAGGGGTATCTGTTGAGAGGCCAGACAAACATATGGTTCCTGAAGAGGGGCAGCAGCCTTTTCAGTAGTTGCAAGGGCAACAGTCTGGATGATTGACTGATCTGGCCTTGTAACAATAACCAAAACGGCCTTGCTGTGCTGGTACTGCGAACGGCTGAAAGCAAGGGGAAACTACGGCCGTAATTTTTCCCGAGGGCTAGCAGCTTTACTGTATGATTAAATGATGATGGCGTCCTCTTGGGTAAAATATTCCGGAGGTAAAATAGTCCCCCATTCGGATCTCCGGGCGGGGACTACTCAAGAGGATGTCGTTATCAGGAGAAAGAAAACTGGCGTTCTACGGATCGGAGCGTGGAATGTCAGATCCCTTAATCGGGCAGGTAGGTTAGAAAATTTAAAAAGGGAAATGGGTAGGTAAAAGTTAGATATAGTGGGAATTAGTGAAGTTCGGTGGCAGGAGGAACAAGACTTCTGGTCAGGTGACTACAGTGTTATAAACACAAAATCAAATAGGGGTAATGCAGGAGTAGGTTTAATAATGAATAGGAAAATAGGAATGCGGGTAAGCTACTACAAACAGCATAGTGAACGCATTATTGTGGCCAAGATAGATACGAAGCCCACACCTACTACAGTAGTACAAGTTTATATGCCAACTAGCTCTGCAGATGACGAAGAAATTGAAGAAATGTATGATGAAATAAAAGGAATTATTCAGATAGTGAAGGGAGACGAAAATTTAATAGTCATGGGTGACTGGAATGCGAATGTAGGAAAAGGAAGAGAAGGAAACGTAGTAGGTGGATATAGATTGGGGCTAAGAAATGAAAGAGGAAGCCGCCTGGTCGAATTTTGCACAGAGCACAACATAATCATAGCTAACACTTGGTTTAAGAATCATGAAAGAAGGTTGTATACATGGAAGAACCCTGGAGATACTAAAAGGTATCAGATAGATTATATAATGGTAAGACAGAGATTTAGGAACCAGGTTTTAAATTGTAAGACATTTCCAGGGGCAGATGTGGACTCTGACCACAATCTATTGGTTATGACCTGTAGATTAAAACTGAAGAAACTGCAAAAAGGTGGGAATTTAAGGAGATGGGACCTGGATAAACTGAAAGAGCCAGAGGCTGTACAGAGTTTCAGGGAGAGCATAAGGGAACAATTGACAGGAATGGGGGAAAGAAATACAGTAGAAGAAGAATGAGTAGCTTTGAGGGATGAAGTAGCGAAGGCAGCAGAGGATCAAGTAGGTAAAAAGACGAGGGGTAGTAGAAATCCTTGGGTAACAGAAGAGATATTGAATTTAATTGATGAAAGGAGAAAATATAAAAATGCAATAAATGAAGCAGGCAAAAAGGAATACAAACGTCTCAAAAATGAGATCGACAGGAAGTGCAAAATGGCTAAGCAGGGATGGCTAGAGGACAAATGTTAGGATGTAGAGGCTTATCACACTAGGGATAAGATACACTCCTGGAAATGGAAAAAAGAACACATTGACACCGGTGTGTCAGACCCACCATACTTACTCCGGACACTGCGAGAGGGCTGTACAAGCAATGATCACACGCACGGCACAGCGGACACACCAGGAACCGCGGTGTTGGCCGTCGAATGGCGCTAGCTGCGCAGCATTTGTGCACCGCCGCCGTCAGTGTCAGCCAGTTTGCCGTGGCATACGGAGCTCCATCGCAGTCTTTAACACTGGTAGCATGCCGCGACAGCGTGGACGTGAACCGTATGTGCAGTTGACGGACTTTGAGCGAGGGCGTATAGTGGGCATGCGGGAGGCCGGGTGGACGTACCGCCGAATTGCTCAACACGTGGGTCGTGAGGTCTCCACAGTACATCGATGTTGTCGCCAGTGGTCGGCGGAAGGTGCACGTGCCCGTCGACCTGGGACCGGACCGCAGCGACTCACGGACGCACGCCAAGACCGTAAGATCCTACGCAGTGCCGTAGGGGACCGCACCGCCACTTCCCAGCAAATTAGGGACGCTGTTGCTCCTGGGGTATCGGCGAGGACCATTCGCAACCGTCTCCATGAAGCTGTGCTACGGTCCCTCACAACGTTAGGCCGTCTTCCGCTCATGCCCCAACATCGTGCAGCCCGCCTCCAGTGGTGTCGCGACAGGCGTGAATGTAGGACGAATGGAGACGTGTCGTCTTCAGCGATGAGAGTCGCTTCTGCCTTGGTGCCAATGATGGTCGTATGCGTGTTTGGCGCCGTGCAGGTGAGCGCCACAATCAGGACTGCATACGACCGAGGCACACAGAGCCAACACACGGCATCATGGTGTGGGGAGCGATCTCCTACACTGGCCGTACACCACTGGTGATCGTCGAGGGGACACTGAATAGTGCACGGTACATCCAAACCGTCATCGAACCCATCGTTCTACCATTCCTAGACCGGCAAGGGAACTTGCTGTTCCAACAGGACAATGCACGTCCGCATGTATCCCGTGCCACCCAACGTGCTCTAGAAGGTGTAAGTCAACTACCCTGGCCAGCAAGATCTCCGGATCTGTCCCCCATTGAGCATGTTTGGGACTGGATGAAGCGTCGTCTCACGCGGTCTGCACGTCCAGCACGAACACTGGTCCAACTGAGGCGCCAGGTGGAAATGGCATGGCAAGCCGTTCCACAGGACTACATCCAGCATCTCTACGATCGTCTCCATGGGAGAATAGCAGCCTGCATAGCTGCGAAAGGTGGATATACACTGCACTAGTGCCGACATTGTACATGCTCTGTTGCCTGTGTCTATGTGCCTTCGGTTCCGTCAGTGTGATCATGTGATGTATCTGACCGCAGGAATGTGTCAATAAAGTTTCCCCTTCCTGGGACAATGAATTCACGGTGTTCTTATTTCAATTTCCAGGAGTGTATTTGCTGCAGTCCTTTCTTGAAATTACTCCAGAAAATTAAGCTTCTTCCAAATCTGGAAATACGTTCCTAGGCACAAATGGTCATGTACTTAGGAATAAATACTTAATTGAAATTTAAAAGCTTCTAGTTCAGAAAACCTTGTCAATACCGTATTCGATATTTTGCATATTACATTACTATTCGACTAACCACTATAATCAATAAATGACATCAATATAATTACAAGCATTATCAAAAATAGTTGCAAATTAAATAAATTTTGGAATAGAGCCTATTCGGAACGGATCCAAATTTCCATTTTCAATACGGTTAAAGCCGTTAAGACACTGAAGACACTCCATTAGTAAGTACCACATGTTTCATTGTGAAAGACCTCCTTCTGTTTCGAAGTACAAGATGGCGCAAGACTGAAGAAGTATGGTTTAACCGTCCACTTGTTTCATAAATATTTCTAAAAAAATATAAAGCATTTTACTTAGCCTAAAATTCTCTATCTGAAGAGCTTTAATGTATGACACAGAACTTGAATGTGTAGAACGCGAAATATTTACAAATGCGGCGCAAAACTCCTCATTTCTAACAGGAACAAAACCTGTATAAAATGCCGGGAACTAGCTACGGCGGTCCATAGAGTGCATTCCTACATGTGCTTCTAAAATCAGACGCTAGGCTGAAGTACCGACAAAAATTCATCGTGTGTTCCTTGGTACATTATGCCCTACGCACAACACTCTCCAGGGCCTATGCAGTGGTGATGATGACGAGTCGTTAATATTTTTGTTCTCGTAAGGATAACCGAAGATTAAAAATATGGGGTCAAAAATATTAAAGCGCAAGAATCGGGTCCCTAAGCATATTTCAAGGTATGCTCTAAACACTAATGAGAAATTTTTTCATAAAGAGAGATTTCCACGAGGGTGCACAAGCGGCTGTATTTGTGTGTGTGTGTGTGTGTGTGTGTGTGTGTGTGTGTGTGTGTGTGTTGAAATACGAATATGGGATTACTGTTATATATAGAATATGATACAAAAAATGTAATGGACAAGCATAAATCGTTAACATCACGCATGTCGTTGTTCCCTACCAGGATATCTTAGACGTCTCACTTTGGCGTAGCAGAAAGCTATTAGGCAATGACGCCAGGGCATAATTTATTCAAACGGAGACTCGATAATTTGACAAAGTGCTGGCTGCAGTATAACTCTTCCCCGTTGCTCTTGTGATTTTTTCGTCTTTATCCTGCTCGTCTATTATTCATTATTATCGATTAGGCGTTCATTTGAGCCATTTTATCTCTGCAGTCTTCTAAGTCGTTTCAAAGTAAATAAAGTCAGGCTCTAATTAATCTTCTCCTGGAAACAGTGAAGCCGCGCGGATGCAAGAAGAAGTGCGCTCATTGTTTTGTTAAAGATTTGCTGAAATAAACGGCGAATATAAAGTTGGCGAGGGCTAAGTTGTTCGTTAATCATTTCATATTTATGTCTGTCACGAAGGAAAAACATAGAATTTTGACGCTAAGTAACTAAAATACTGCCGGCCGGTGGCCGAGCGGTTCTAAGCGCTTCAGTCTGGAACCGCGCGACCGCTACGGTCGCAGATTCGAATCCTGCCTCGAGCATGGATGTGTGTGATGTCTTTAGATTAGTTAACTTTAAGTAGTTCTAAGTTCTAGGGGACTGATGACCTCAGATGTTAAAACCCATGGTGTTCAGAGCCATTTGAACCATTTGAACTAAAATACTCCCTGGGACAGCCATTATCTGCACTGGCAGTGTAATGACATTCAAGGTCTGTAGTATGCTCAAGGGTAAACTTTAAGCCATACCAAAACCAAGTGATTAATGTGGCAAAGACTTGACAAAAAAAGTGGAGCACCCAGTGGACATGGTCGGATGTCAACGCAGTTTCGTTCACGTACACACCGTCGGCGGAAGTGTAAATAATTAGAGTTGCAGTTCTCTGTGACAGAACGGCCACGAGAGTGCATCTGTGCTGTTCGTGTTTTGTTGCGTTAACAGATCTCGTAGGCTGTATAAAGGGTGCGAGCAGCGTCAAACGCTAAGTGATCACTATAAACGACACGGAGGTTGCCATGTCCTCGTGTGAAACAGCACCTGAAAGTGTTTGAAAGGAGCCTCATCATTGCCTGGGCTGGACTACCGGTAATCGTGAAATATCTAGATTTGTGGTGCATTCCGATGTGATGAGGGCCCGATGCTGTAGTCGTATGGGAGGGTGAGAACGCGCATATTCGTCATCGGGGTTCCAATCTGCCACATCCAACCATCACAAAGGAGGGTAGCTGTATTGTGCACGAAGCACGTAGTAACACTTTCGCATCAGCGCTGACATCCAAGAATAAGTGGTGTATCAGGTGTGAAACCACACGGAAACAGATGTGCTCAGCGACTGTACTTTTTTAAAGTTGTAAAGGGTACACTAATCAGTCCCAAAAAGTACAGTATGTTTGAAAAAGTACTCCCTAATTTTAATGTGTCTTAGAATCTGTGCAAAGTGACATACACTATTCTACTTTGTGGTGTTTGATTCATCAACCCACCAAGTTTGGCTACCCTGCGGTTGAAACGTCTACTTGACCTTGAGACAGCACCAGTGCTGTTTTTTTTTTTTTTTCTCTTTTCCCTCAGTTCAGTCCAGGTGTGTATGCAGGGCAGCGCAGAACAACTCAGCAACAATGTGTACTCGGCAACAGAAAGCGCAGTGTGTTATTTGGCTTGTGAAAACTGTGTCAGGTATAACAGAGCAACGTAATTTTAGACGTGAGTAGGTAGATAGGCAGGGCTGGTCAAATACCTTGGTCACCACGAAGCCCAGACTTAACCCCACTTGACTTTTTCTGTTTGGGCCACATAAAAATTGTTGTGTACAGTGAAAAGATCAGAGACATCAATCATTTACGGGAAAGAATCGTCGCGGCGGTTGGAACAGTCACACACGAGATGTTGGTAAATACGTGGTGAGAACTGGAATATTGTCTCGACATGTGCAGTTAGTGTGAATTCCTAAGGTTCAAAATGGTTCAAATGGTTCTGAGTAAAATAGGACTTAACATCTGAGGTCATCAGCCCCCTAGAACTTAGAACTACTTAAATCTAACTAACCTAAGGGCATCACACACATCCATGCCCGAGGCAGGATTCGAACCTGCGACCGTAGCGGTCGCGCGGTTCCAGACTGTAGCGCCTAGAACCGCTCGGCCACTCCGGTCGGAGAATTCCTAAGGGACCAAACTGCTGAGGTCATCGGTCCCCAGACTTACACACTACTTAAAATAGCTTACGCTAAGAACAACCCATGCTGAGGGAGGACTCGTACCTCTGGTGGGAGAGGCCGCGCAATCCGTGACATGTCGCCCTAGACTGCGTGGCCACTCCGCGCGACTAGGCATGTGCATGGCGACAAATGGATCCCAGATTGACATCCACTAATATTAAACAAAACTTGTAGGAATTCTCTGTCATGATATGTACTCATTGATGTAATTTTTCATTAATTTCTCCATTAAATTCATATTTAACTCTTGGGAGTTCTTTTTCAAACACCCTGTATTTGTTACTGCACTAGGTGCAACATTCTGTGCTACCCTTGTAACGTCATCGGTTTTTCTAGTTGGTAGTAGATAAATTAGTATTGATCGGCCCTGGCTAAAACTCGCCGAAGTCGGTAGAGCGATGACACGGTTATCAGGTAAAGACGACGTTACAAAAGATAATGCTGAACTGAACTCTCGACGTGTGCGTGATATTTACTTCGCCAATTGCGAGCAATAATGCGCTACTCGTCGTAATTAACTCTTTTATATTCGATGGTTTAACAGTTGCTATAAAAATATTAATGATAAGTTCAATTTAGTTCCACCGACACCAACCTCCCCATAGTTTAGTTGTAATTTCAAATCTCTAATTAGTTGTAACATTGCGATTGCTGCCTAACGCCAAAGAGTATCTATATATGCGCCGAGCGCTTCAGTCAAATATTATCGTAGCACGCAAAGTATCACAGTTATGTGTAATTTGGAATCACAAATGCGTAACTTGGCACGAAAGAGTGGTTTATTTCACAGTAACTATCATTTCCTAACAAGGCCGTGAGGAAGAAACTTTGCCAGGTGATGTTGGGGGAGAATTTGTAAATTATCTGCTTTAAAACTATTGCCAAGTTCCAGAGTCCATTTGCAATTACGAATGGAGTTAATTATCTATTAATGTTCAAAGCCTAACTACAGTTGAGTTCGAGTTATCTAATTAAAAGTTCACTTCAGTCTAATATAAGGTAGTCCTCTATCTGAATTCTAAACGATGTTATAGTTGAAGTCAGTGTTTCGTTTCACTTCGTCATAGTAGATCGCAATTACCAATCCTCGAAAAACAATCTAACCGCGCCTACATATACGAGTATTCAAACAAGTCTGACCAGCTTCGGCTAACTCTCGTAACGTATTGACACTAGATCAAATTTTCCTTGGCCATTACTCATGATTCTCAAAGAGTACTCACATGGAGTATTCATTGAGATCGTTGGTTCTACTTTGCTAATTGTAATTATAATGATTTTGCGATTCACTATGATTTTGAGTTTGAGTTTACTGATATTCTGTCTTTCTTTTGTAAGTTGATAAATTACTAAGTATAAGGTTCTTGTTTCAATTACTGGTTATTATCCAAATAATAGCGTTAAATGGAACTTTGGTTACTTGTTCACTTTTCATGGAATTTGGAACTTGTTTTGGGAAAATTTTTGGGGTATTGGTTCCTATTTTTTCTTTTTTTCTTTTTCGTCCGAGGAAGTGGCATTACACTCTGCTCCAATTGTTGGAAACTAGCAGGGTGGACCAGGGAATTACTGTTCCATCAGGCTGCCCGTAACGCCACAACACAAACAGCTTCATATGTAAATCGAGACTGGAGAAGGCAAGAAAGGAAAGGAAAAAGATAGGATTACTGCTGTCAGCTGCATCAGTTCATTAAGAGATATCAGTGGCGAGAAGTGACAATGTGTACCAGACTGGAATTTGAACCTGGGATCTCGTGCTTACTGGTCAGGTGCATTGACCACTATGCCACCCGGGACATGGCGTTACCACAACTGCGCAGACTATCTCAGTACACCACACGGGCGATTGCTCATTCCCATCGAGCATCATCTGTCTGCATTCCCTATGCATTTCCTCCATGCTCTCTACTCAGAGTTTCTCACAGGAGCTGGAACCTATTTGTGCATCTGCACAGAAGAAGGTAGATCCATTGCCCAGCTATGCGATTTTCGTTATATAAAAGTGAGGTGTCAGTTATTCTGGGGATGTCCGAAAGAACACAGACACTATGCAGTCATATAATTTGACTGACCTAGTTGGGCAATGGAAACACCTTCTTCAGTATATATGCACAAATACATCCTATCTTCTGAAGGAATCGCAGAGAGCGAATGTGGAGGAAATAGACAGGGGTGGTGGCGCTCGATGGCAATGAGGATCAGTGATGAGGCATGCCGAAATAGTCCACACAGTTGTGATAACACTGTGTGCCGGATGGCGCAGTAGTTGTGGCACCTGTCTAGTAAGCAGATCGCGGGTTAGACTCCCCGCTCATTCCGCATAACGTCACAATGTTACTGACACCAGTGATCCCCTACGTTTCCATTTCTTTCTACCCCTCTACATATTAAATTTACACATAATGTTACAAAGCTGAGGATACTGAGTGGTGTTTGTTCTTTCGGACGTATCAGAAAGAACAGACACCACTCATTCATGGAATTGGCACAGTGGTGTTACATCTGACGTCGTGGCATGGGGAGCCATCGAGTATGATTTCAGATCATTGTTGGTAGAGCTTGAGGGAATTCTGACAGAACAATGGTAGATCAATACCATTGTGTGCCCTTGTGTGATTCTTCTTCTGCAGCAGTGTGATGGCGCCATATTTCAACAGGACAATGCTCCTCCACACATGGCATGCATCTGGATGAACTTTACTTGTGATACTGATGCAGTCTCATGGCCAGCAAGACCCCGAAGTCTGCCCCTGATTGAACATGTGTGAGACAAGCTCGGACATCAATTCCGTCCCAGTGTCAGTATCCACGATATGAAGAATCAGCACCAACAAATATGGGCCACCTTGCCTCAGGAGAAGACACAAAGGCTACCCTTCCCAACCTGGATCTGTTCATGCATCCAGGTCAGAAGAAGTCTGACAATATACTGTTATGTAGGCCCATACTGCCACCACCCATATTACCAGTTTCTTCGCAAATGTCACTCAATTTTGCAATCACCAAAATACCATCAAATGCGCTCTCAACCCCTGAAGTTTAATTTCGGTTCCTCCCTGCTGCCCCATCTGGGTGCCACTATGCTGGTGTAAGTGGTCGCCAGCACACCAGTCGGCAAAAATGTAGCAAGAAGATCGATAGTAGGTGCTGGATCAAGCTCATCTATCAGGACAGAGGCCAAAGACAGACTAGCAAGCAACATACCGCCAACGCCCTCTCAACCAAAAGTATTTAGGTTGCCGCCATGGACCGGAGGCTCAGTCTCAGTCACCAGTGCACTCACTCAGTCACTAGCTCGGTCACTGATGCACCTACTCGCATTCCAGTGAAGCTAACATGGACTACTATAGAAGAGTTTGTATGATAACACATGGATGTTCTTAAGATACGTAGCTTCCTGTTCATGTGAATTAAGAACCCTGTTAGTACATGTGTGCAGTTGTGTTGTAGAAAATGGACACTGTCCACCAAACAACATCCCATCCCTTGATTCCTAGGGTACAAGACCCTACAGCTTCAATCTTTCTTGTCAGACAGCGTATATAGTGTAGCCCCATGGACATGTTTAACATTGCATAAGCCGCCGGTGGCTGATGAATGCGAGGTCGACATTTGTGTTAAAATAACAAGCATGTGATATTATTGAGAGGTGGACTACACTCACTCTGTGCAACTTGCCAGCGCAGCTGTAATACGTGGCACATTAGGTCAATGTCTTCATCACTGGGGTTTCGGTGGTGACCAGAAGTGGCACATTAGCACAAGTGCACTGTTGTGTGGTATTAATAACCGTTGATTTCCTAGCGGATTCATTTGCAGACCATCACAACCATCAGGAAGCAGGGAACGAAGAGATGACATGCTCGTCGCCTTGGCAGCCTGGGTGCTTCCATTATTGAAGAGGGGCAATCTCTGCTAGATTCCAGTACGTGTAGCTGACGTCAGTGTCATGGCTCACGTAACAGCCGTTCGCTCGGCGCAGAGATCAGATCCCAGCAAAGCAGGGTGCTAGAGCGTGCTGGCAACTGGATGGATGCTCTCAGCCGCTGACTACTGGTCCACCCCTCTGCGGCAGGGTCTAGATCGCCTCCCTGACATGCTGCAAAACCAATGTATATGTTGGAAATAAAGTGTTAATTTTAACAGCCAGTTCTTCCTGGACCTCATTGGATTAGCATCCAGTCACATCCCTCAGTCACCCAGCCTCCTGACGACGTAGCTGCCCCACCCCACCCCGGGGTTGGCTGTAATTGTTTGGACCCTTTTATTTCATAAACGGTTCAAGATTTCTAAACGAAGTTTCGGCATATGATAGTGCGCTGAGTAGAACGGAATTTGATCCATACTTAATCCATCTAATGTACCAACTAAGATACTGAAGCATTTGTTAAATGGAAAAATGTATTACTTTTAATGATAATCGAGAGCACCAGCGTCCCACAATTGATACGCACATTTCCGACAGGTCCGACAGCAGTCACGTGGACATCCGGCATATCCAATAATGCATGCCCGCTGAGCCACGACTTCAGTAGCTCCGAATACGAGCGCCCTCTGCTGCCACGATATAGGACGGCCGGCGGCAGCTACACGCTCCAACCTCAGTCGCAGTCTTCGACAGTCTTCAGTCTTAGTCATCCTTCGACAGTTCGCTCGTACAGTAGTTGCCGGAGCCTCACATCGCACGAAGCTCTTTTGTTTTCTTCTCGTAACTGTTGGACTTTATGGCTTTTCGTTATTTTGTGAAGTTTCCTCGCAGCACACGGAGGAAGCTGTAAGTAAAACTTCTGTTCACGTATTTACGTGCCCTGCCCCTGTCCAGCTTCCCTTTGACGACAGCTGCGGCACCACTCTGTACCCACCTTTCCTTATTGTGTACGACGTACACTTAGGTGGCAAAGGTCATCGGATACCTCATAATATCATATCTGACATTCCCTGAGCTACTGCAGAAACTCGACGTAGTATGTACTCAACAAGTCGTTGAAAGCTCCTGCAGAAATATTGAGTCATGCTGTTTCCATAACCGTCCGTAACTGGTAATGTGCAAATTTTGTACACGAAGTGACCTCTCGATTACGGCCCACAAGTGTTCGATGGGATTCACGTCTGGCGATCTAGGTGGCCAAATCATTCGTTCTAATTGTCCAGAATGTTCTTCAACCAAATCGCTAACAACTGTGGCCCGGTCCATGATGCATTGTCACCCACAAAATTACCATCGTTGTTTGAGAGTGTGAAGTCCATGAAGGGCTGCAAATGTTCTCCAAGTGTAGTAGTGCCGTGTTAAAAACTTGTGTCAACGGCTTCATAGGGTCTGCGCCACACTCGACCTATACATCAACTCTTATCAACGGAAACCACGACTCGTCTGACGAGGCCACGGTTTTCCAGTCGACTAGGGTCCAACCGACAAGGTCACGAGCCCAGGAGAGGCACTGCGGGCGACGTCCAGCTGGTTAGCAAAAGCATTCGCGTCGGTCGTCTGCTGCCATAGCCCATTAACGTGAGATATCGTTACATTTTCCTAACGGATACGTTCGTATTGCGTCCCACATTGATTTCTGCGGTTACTTCAAGCAGTGTTGCACTGGCAGCTCTGCGTCGACTCCACTTCGCTCGGTCGTTAAGGGGATGCCGTCCACCACTGCGTCGTCCACAGTGCGAGGTAATGCCTTAAATGTGGTATTCCCGGCTCATTTTCCACGCTGTGGATCTCAGAATACGGAATTCTCTAACGATTCCGAAATGCAATGTCGCATGCGTCTAGTTCCAACTACCATTACGCATTCAAAGTCAGTTAATCCACAACGTGAGGTCTAATCACGTCGGAAACCTTTCCAAATGAGTCATCTGAGTACAAATGACAGCTCCGCCAGTGCACCGCTATTTAATACCTTTTGTACGCTCTACTTCCACGTTACGACTAATAATGGAAGCAAGGCTAAAGAAAAATCAAGACACGTTCATAGGATTTGTCGACCTGGAAAAAGCGTTCGACAGTATAAAATGGTGCAAGCTGTTCGAGATTCTGAAAAAAGTAGTGGTAACCTATAGGGAGAGACGGGTCATATACAACATGTACAACAACCAAGAGGGAATAATAACAGTGGACGATCAAGAACGATGTGCTCGTATTAAGAAGGGTGTAAGACAAGGATGTAGCCTTTCGCCCCTATTCTTCAATCTCTACATCGAGGAAGCAATGATGGAAATAGAAGAAAGGTTCGGGAGAGGAATTAAAATACAAGGTGAAAGGATATCAGTGATACGATTCGCTGATGACATCGCTATCCTGAGTGAAAGTGAAGAAGAATTAAATGATATGCTGAACGGAATGAACAGTCTAATGAATCCAAAGTATGGTTTGAGAGTAAATCGGAGAAAGACGAAGGTAATGAGAAGTAGTAGAAATGAGAACAGCGAGAAACTTAACATCAGGATTGATGGTCACAAAGTCAATGAAGTTAAGGAATTCTGCTACCTAGGCAGTAAAATAACCAATGACGGACGGAGCAAGGAGGACATCAAAAGCAGACTCGCTATGGCAAAAAAGGCATTTCTGTCCAAGAGAAGTCTACTAATATCAAATACCGGCCTTAATTTGAGGAAGAAATTTCTGAGGATGTACGTCTGGAGTACAGCATTGTATGGTAGTGAAACATGGACTGTGGGAAAACCGGAACAGAAGAGAATCGAAGCATTTGAGATGGGGTGCTATAGACGAATTAGGTGGACTGATGAGGTAAGTAATGAGGAGGTTCTACACAGAATCGGAGAGGAAAGGAATATGTGGAAAACACTGATCAGGAGACGGGACAGGATGATAGGACATCTGCTAAGACATGAAGGAATGACTTCCATGGTACTAGAGGGAGCTGTAGAGGGCAAAAACTGTAGAGGAAGACAGTGATTGGAATACGTCAAGCACATAATTGAGGACGTAGGTTGCAAGTGCTACTCTGAGATGAAGAGATTAGCACAGGAAAGGAATTCGTGGCGGGCCGCATCAAACCAGTCAGTAGACTGATGACCCGTACATGTGCACATCGCAGATTGGTTGGCTCTGAGCACTATGGGACTTAACTTCTGAGGCCATCAGTCGCCTAGAACTTGGAACTACTTAAACCTAACTAACCTAAGGACATCACACACATCCACGCCCAAGACAGGATTCGAACCTGCGACCGTAGTCGTCGCGCGGTTTCAGACTGTAGCGCCTAGAACCGCTCGGGACCTCGGCAGGTTGCACATCGCAATCCCATGACTTTTGTCACCTCCATGTATTGCACAACACTATTTGTTGATTTTGGGATTAAAATTTTGCTCAAAAACAACCGATAAATAAGATGAAATGGGAAGCTAGGTTTTCGGAATGGTCTATTGCTGTGTAAACACTTTCAGGTTGCGGTACTGTGCACTTGTATCAAGTATTTCGACTGTTCAACAACAGTAGCTGACAGTTTACCTTTGTATTGTAAAGTAGGCCAAAGGGGGGAAGTGTTTTATAGTAGTAGCGTAGGCCAATCGTCTTGCAGCGTATAACAACGCATCTTCGCATAAGAGCCGCACTTTTACAAAGCGAGTTGGCGCACTGGTTAACAAACAGGACTAGAACTCAGGAGGACGGCTGCTTAAAGCCGTGTCCAGATGTAGACATTTCCGTCATTTCTCTTAATCGCTCCAGGCAAATGCTGGGATCGTCCGTTTCAAAAGGGATTTCCTTCCCTATCCTTCAAATAATCCTGCCTTGTTCTCCGTCTGTAATGACCTCTATGTTGTCAGGGCATAGATCCCCAATCTTCCTTTTCACTTTTTTTCTGTGTTTACATAGACGTAGACAATTCCGGCAGTTTTTCCATTCAATTTGACCACATTCCTCAGATACTTTTCCGTAAGGTTTCAACGCCAACGTTAACAGACACTGTTAAATCCTCTATTCAGCAGGTTTGGAATATATTTAAAACTCTATATCGTTCTATTTAAGAGAAAATAAAAGAGGAATACAAAAAAACCACATGTGTCGGAATACTCGATGGACTCCACCACGAATTCCTTTATTGTGTCAAGCTCTTCATCTCAGCGTAGCGCTTTCGCCCCACTTTTACTTGTTGTATGTTATTGCAATCTCTGTCTTCCCTTAAAGTTTTTTTTTTATTCTCTACAGTTACCTCTGATACCGTGAAAGTTATTCCTGATCCTCTCCCTTGTTCTCAGTTTCTACTTCTCATTTTATTTATTTATTATTTTTCCGATGCCGATGCTGTGGTGAAGCTCCTTTTTCCTTATCTAATCAGTTCATCTAATTTTCAAAATTCTATCATGGCATCATGTCTCAATAGCTTCTATTCTCTTTTTTATCTGGGTATAGCGCAGTCGATAATTCATTACCATGAAAATACTGTACTACAAACGTACACGGTCAGAAAATCTTTCCTGAAATTAAAGTCTACGCTACTGGCCATTAAAATTGCTACACCACGAAGATGACGTGCTACAGACGCGAAATTTAACCGTCAGGAAGAAGATGCTGTGATATGCAAATGATTAGCTTTTCAGAGCATTCACACAATGTTGGCACCGGTGGCGACACTTACAAAGTGCTGAAATGAGGAAAGTTTCCAACCGATTTCTCATACACAAACAGCAGTTCACCGTCGTTGCCTGGTGAAATGTTGTTGTGATGTCTGTTGTAAGGAGGAGAAATACGTACCATCACGTTTCCGAATTTGATAATGGTCGGATTGGAGCCTATCGCGATTGCGATTTAACGTATCGCGACATTGCTGCTCGCGTTGGTCGAGATCCAATGACTGTTAGCAGAATATGGAATCGGTGGGTCCAGGAGGGTAATACGGAACGCCGTGCTAAATCCCAACGGCCTCGTATCACTAGCAGTCGAGATGACAGGCATCTTATCAGCATGGCTGTAATGGATCGTGCAGCCACGTCTCGATCCCTGAGTCAACAGATGGGGACCTTTGCAAGACAACAGCCATCTGCACGAACAGTTCGACGATGTTTGCAGCAGCATGGACTATGGGCTCGGAGACCATGGCTGCGGTTACCCTTGACGCTGCATCACAGACAGGAGCGACTGCGATGGTGTACTCAACGACGAACCTGGGTGCACGAATGGCAAAACGTCATTTTTTTCGGATGAATCAAGGTTCTGTTTACAGCATCATGATGGTCGCATCCGTGTTTGGCGACGTCGCGGTGAACGCACATTGGAAGCGTGTATTCGTCATCGCCATACTGGCGTATTACCCGGCGTGATAGTGTAGTGTGCCATTGCTTTCGGTCACCTCTTGCTCGCATTGACGGCACTTTGAACAGTGGACGTAGCATTTCAGATGTGTTACGACCCGTGGCTCCGCCCTTCATTCGATCCCTGCGAAACCCTACATTTCAGCAGGATAGATCACGACCGCATGTTGCAGGTCCCGTACGGGCCTTTCTGGATACAGAAAATGTTGTACTGCTGCCCTCGGCAGCACATTCTCCGTATCTCTCACGAATTGAAAACGTCTGGTCAATGGTGGCCGAGCAACTGGCTCGTCATAATACGCCAGTCACTACTCTTGATGAACTGTGATATCGTGCTGAAGCTGCATGGGCAGCTGTACCTGCACTCGCCATCCAAGCTCTGTCTGACTCAATGGCCAGGCGTATCAAGGCCGTTATTACGACCAGAGGTGGTTGTTCTGGGTACTGATTTCTCAGGATCTATGCACCCAGTTTGCGTGAAAATGTAATCACATGTCAGTTCTAGTATAATACATTTGTCCAATGAATACGTGTTTATCCTTGGTATAGCAATTTTAATGACCAGTAGTGTATGTTTATTACTAGTAGGTTTTCTTGGGCGTATATGCCTTCTGTGTCGACTTTTGATACAAGTAGGTTCTCTCGGACGTAAATGCCTTCTTTACCAGTGTTAATATACTTTCTATGTCCTACCTGCTCCGTCCGTCACGTGTTACTATGCTTTCAATGTAGCATAATTACGTAATACTGTCTACGTTGTAGTCACCTACTTGGATGCTAACTTCATCACCAAATTTCAGCTCCCTCTCATTACTTTCGTATTTCTTTGATTTACTCTCAATCCACATTCCGTGTTCATCACACTTGTTCATTACATTCAGTAGATCCCGTAATTCTTCTTTGTGCCAATGTCACCAGTGAATATTAGTACTGGCGTGTTTTAACCTTGAGTTTAATCCCTTTCCTGAAACGTTCTTTTATTTACGTCGTTTCTTCATCAATGAATTTTCGTATTACATCATTTTTTATCGGGAACTTCTTTCTCAGTCTTTCATTCTTGTTGTTTTCTGTCGGTTGTTGTTCATATTGAACTTTTACCCGTCTTTTCCTTTAGCTGACAACTGTGTTTCTCGGAATTTCGAACATTTTTTGTCATTTTACACCGATGAGTGCTTTTTCTATGTCGTCAGATCTTATGTATGTCTCTTGATTTTGTTGCTCTCTCTCTCTTCCATTATCGATCGCAACGTCAGAACTACGTCCCTACAGTCTTTTCCTTCCCTAACAGATCCTTAATTTTCTTTTCCAGTTTGTTGAATCTTATTGTTGTCTGAAACTTGGATACATTGGCTGTAAGACTGACTGTGCGAAAGATCTCGCATGTATCTGCCCTCGCTGTTTTCGGGATTCTACGAATAATATTTTTCAGAACACTGATGGTGTATTCCTAATCTTATAAACTATATATACCAACTTGAGTAGAAGTTCGGTTGTTACTGCTCAAATGATTTATAATTCCGATGGGATGCTATCTAGCCTTTGTGCTCTATTTATTAATAAGTTTTCCAAAACACTATCCATTCTGACTCGAATGCTGGAACCCCTCTGCCTTCCATATTGAGTCTCCTACCTTCTTCTGTCACGTCATCAGACATCTCTCCCTCCATACAGAGACCTGCGCCATCCGCTCTCTCCTCTCTGTTGAAGAGTAGAATTCTTATAGGACGCTTAATGTTAAAGCCCTTATTTTTAATTTCATAGACAGACGTTTAGTCATTCCTATATGCTGAATCAGTCCTCCCGACGGCCAACTCGTTTATGATTGCTTCACATATGTCCTGTATCCCGTTTGCCTTGACTTCTCTCCACTTCTTATTTATTTCATTCGTAGGTGAGTTGCATTACTGCATTCCTGTCTTTTTCTGAACATATTTGGGGTTTTCTTTTTTCGTCGATCAATTGAAGTATAACTTCTCTTACCTTTCCTGAACACATACTTGTCTGTTCAACTTCTGTACTACCCTTTTTAGTGATGTCCATTTCCCTTTAACTCAAATGCCTAAGTGGTTCTGATTATCGCAGTATCTGTAGTATCAGTATGTATATAATCGGAGAACGGATCATATCTACATCTACACTGAAGAGCCAAAGAAATTGGTACACCTGCCTAATGTCGTGCATGGCCCCCGCAAGCACACAGAAGTGCCGCAATACGACGTGGCATGGACTCGACTAACGTCTGAAGTATTGTTGGAGGGTACTGACTTTATGAAACCTGCAGGGCTGTCCATAAATCTGGAAGAGTGCGAGGGGCTGGGGATCTCTTCTGGACAGCACGTTGCAAGGCATCCCTGATATGCTCAATAATGTTCATGTCTGAGGAGTGTGGTGGTCAGCGAAAGTGATTAAACATAGAAGGGGGGTCCTGGAGCCACTCTGTAGCAATTCTGGGTGTGTAGGGTATCACATTGTCCTGCTGGAATTGACTACGCCCTTCGGAATGCACAATGGACATGAATGGATGCAGGTGATCAGACAGGATGCTCAAGTAAGTGTCACCTGTCACAGTCATCTCTAGACATATTAGCAGTCCCATATCACTCCGAATGCACATGCCCCACACCATTACAGAACCTCCACCAGCTTGAACAGTCCCCTGCTGACTTGGGTTCATGAGGTTTTTTCCATACCCGTACGGATATCCATCCGCTGGATACAATTTGATACGAGACCCGTCCGACCAGGCAACATGTTTCCAGTCATCAACAGTCCAATGTGTTGCCGGGTCCCGGTGAGGCGTAAAGCTTTGTGTCATGCAGTCATCAAGGGTACACGAGTGGGCCTTCGGCTCCGAAACCCCATACCCATGATATTTCGTGGAATGGTTCGCACGCTGACACTTGTTGATGGCCCAGAATTGAAATCTGGAGCAATTTGCGGAAGGGTTGCACTTCTGTCACGGTGATTTGTTCTCTTCAGTCGTCGTTGTTCCCGTTTTTGCAAGATCTCTTTCCGATCGCAGCGATGTCGGAGACAAACATTAACAGAACGTAATTTCACCTTGCAGCGAAGTGTGCGCTGATTTGAAACTTCGTGGCAGATTAGAAACTTCCACTATTTGAAGAAAGGACATTGTTTATAAAATCAGTGCACACTCCGCTACAGAGGAATATTCATCCTGGAAATATCGACCAGGCTGTGGATAAGCTGTCTGTCCGCCGTATTATCCTTTCTTCCAGGAGATCTAGTCCCGGAAGATATGGAGGAGAGCTCCTGTAAAGTTTAGAATGTAGGAAGTGAAGTGCTTCCGGAAGTAAAGCTGTGAGTCGGACAGCTCTCTCCCTGGAGCAGTTGCCCAAGAAAGGCAAAGGTCCAGAGTTCCAGTCCGGGTCCGACACTGTTTAATCTGTTAGGAACTTTCATATGAGCGCACTCCCTGCTGTAGACTAAAAAATTCGTTCTGGAAGGAATAATACATTTTAAAATAGGATACGATTTTCTTCTCATATTTGCCCCACATGTGCTGAACGTAGTAGCTTTGCAGGATATTTTGATAATAATACAGCATTATTTGTTATTCAGTTTCAAATAATAAAGTTATTCACAAAACAACTACTAGTGAATAATATTTTTAGATGAGAAAATGAGATATTTATGCGAATTGTTTCAAGGTCATACCTTCCCTTCTGGTACTGAGCCCAAATTGTACAGGACTAATTTTCCTGTGCAACGAAAAAAAAAAAGGCGGAAAGGTGCTGTGCATCGCCTGAGTAGGAGTATTCAGCACGTCATTAGGTCAGACTAAAATAATGTTACATGTGTTTCAATCCGTTATTGTTCTGACAACGGTCAAAATAAATGTTTATAATGAACACCATTAAATTCAATGCACAACCGGTAACGACTATCAGGGCGTCCTGCACTCGATGGAAACTTTATGGCGTGTCCCGTATGTGTGTGGCTGCTGCAAGAATTCTTGAATTAAACTCGTCCTCCGAGTGCACAGGGGTAGGATACACTTCATTTTTCGCGCAGCGCCAAGAGAAACAAGTCTAATTGGATGCACGTCTCGCAGCTGTCACGATCTGTCGCGATGTGTAGCGCTCCATTTTATGTACTGTACGGAGACCCGCAAGCAGGCACTTGAAGCTGGTGTTGTGCCGTCGTGGTCTTGTCTTGACTCTAGATATTTTAACGCGTGGTTCACTTGGGCTGTGTCGTCGTAGTGTGTGCACATCTCGACGTAAATCGTATGTGGTGTTGCCGGAGTTTTGTTTGAATATCGCGGCGACGAACCTTCAATTCAGTCTCTGGTCTCTTGTAAGAAAACAGAATAAGAAACGACAACTCGCATCAAGAAGACACCGCACATTTAAATTTAATTTAAATAATTTATAGTCAAAGCGTTCGATACTGATAAACTGTGTATTATACACGCTATGGGCTGCGTTGACGTAATTATTGGCCTGCACTAATGATTTTGATTTTTTACTGTAGGTCTTTCATATTATTTTGCTCTGTAGATAGGCCAATAAATCTTCATTAACAAGTTATAAAAATGTTCCAAAATATTCATTAACAAGTTATAAAAATGTTACAGCTAGCTGAAAGTTTACGTCTGACCAGAGATTCTAACAGTCTGCAGTATTTAAATTATATACTAACATTTGAATGTCTATATCGATACTGTTAACTTTTGTAAATATTCACACTAAAATGCATTTAAATTTCATCTTTTCTTTTCACTTGATAATTTCATTTAACATTAAATGTCACAAATCTTCATTTCTCATCAGTAAAGTCTTTCTCTCTCTTTAAATACATTCAAGTCTCTGAAATAATATCTTTGGATAATGAAAATTACGCAAACTTGGCGCAGGTAATACTTTCGTAAAATGTTCGGGCCACTTTTTTAAAAAGTAAGTTGGTATATTTTCAGTACTTCACTCTACACAACACGCAATATTAGCAATCGTTACAACACAAATAACAGCAATTACACGGCTGGAATCGCAACAGGAATCGGAGTAGTACTGAGCTAACAATGATGGTTGCGTGCAGATGTAGGCAAAAACAAACTACAGTATTACAGCTTTGTTCTCTTCTAACTTTATGTTCTTAGTCATATTATTCCCTTTCAATTAAATTTCATACTTAATTATTTCAAATTGCGCTAATTAAAAATTGTTATGAAAGAAATAATTACTGAAATATTTCCATAACACTGACAGAAATACGAGAATGGTTACAAAATGGTTCAAATGGCTCTGAGCACTATGGGACTCAACTGCTGAGGTCATTAGTCCCCTAGAACTTAGAACTAGTTAAATCTAACTAACCTAAGGATATCACAGACAGCCATGCCCGAGGCAGGATTCGAACCTGCGACCGTAGCGGTCTTGCGGTTTCAGACTGCAGCGCCTTTAACCGCACGGCCATTTCGGCCGGCAGAATGGTTACACAATACAGCGCAACATACTGTATACTGGCTCAATGTGAACGTCAATACGTCACAACACTTAGTTCCTCAAATCACCTTTAGTTCAACGATTTTTGGAGGACATAACTTTTGTTCAGCTCCTTCGCCACGGACGTCTTTGAGATTACGTAACAAAACGAAACACGTATCACCGTCGGGTTCATGTTATTTTATTATATTGCAAACAGTTTCGGGGACTAAAAGTACTATCTCCAGGCCTTCACTGACGTAGGGGGGATGGACTCCAATGGTGTACACTATCCCATCTGTGGTCAACATCTATGAACTGCCTTTCGTAGAATACTGTAAAAACGGTGTTGTGTCTGCAACCATCAACTACCAAAGGATGAGATTGCTGAGCGTTCACTCAAAATTCGTTTACATCTAGCTGCTTAACGAAATACATTTTATGTTACCTCTGTCGCAATCTGTCAGGTTGGGCATTGCATTTTTGACCATCATATGAACTAACAAAGAAAGAGAAACGCCCAGAGGAAGAGTAGGAAATGAAATGAAACTTCGCTGATTATGACACTATGCCACGTTATTTCGGTGATTATAAAATCGAATCAGATTTACAAAGACCTTGGAAATACGAGCTCACTTACCAGCATGACGAGGCGGCCACTCTCGCCTGGATGCATGCACTGGTTCGGTTGAGAAGGATGTCGTAATGTTGTGTCTTCTCCTGTGATATACTGGCATACAGCTGTAGTAACCGATTCTTGATACCCTCAGTATAGACACTTGGACGTATAGTAACCACTGTACTCGGTATGTAAATTCAGATTACACCGAACAAGGTCAATGAACTCTGTTTATAATTTTTGAGCAGTTTATCTCGCACTGCGAGAGGGAGGATATCTTAGAACCAAGAAATTTCTTGTAATTAAATATCAGAGAGGAACGCCTGCTCGTATGCTTTACGTTCGTAGACTCGCGGTATTACTGTGCAAAAAGCACGCTGAATTGCAGCGTTCAATTGGATGCTGGGTGTGAAAGAGAGTAGTCAATTTGTTAGCGAGAGAGTCTTTGTCAATGTAAAATATTGCTGTAAGCGACCACTGCGGAAATTTCGATGTCGTGGAGGTTTAATTCATACATACCAAAGAAATAATATTGGAATTGTTCAGAATTTTTGTAGGGAAAGTATCGTCTGGAAAATAAAAGCTGATTTATACTCGAAATGTACGTGATCATGATTACGTGATCATGATTAATTTTGGTGATACGTGGACTCAGTAATACGAAGTACTATGGCATGTTATTGATCAAACGGATTAAGGTAAACAGGATTGATAGCACAAACCTGCACACGCAGTCGAACTTATTTGGATGATTATTGTTCTTTTCAAAAATAAATCAAAATGTACCTCGAATATACCACTAAATATGATATCGTACAATATCGACGGATCCCGGTTGATCTACAGCAAGAGATTAATCAAATGCAGTAATATTTCAGACCGAGCGAGGTGGCGCAGTGGTTAGCACACTGGACTCGCATTCGGGAGGACGGCGGTTCAACCCCGTCTCCGGCCAACCTGATTTAGGTTTTCCGTGATTTCCCTAAATCGTTTCAGGCAAATGCCGGGATGGTTCCTTTGAAAGGGCACGGCCGATTTCCTTCCCAATCCTTCCCTAACCCGAGCTTGCGCTCCGTTTCTAATAATCTCGTTGTCGACGGGACGTTAAACCCTAACAACCACCACCAAATATTTCATATTTCGCTGAGGGTCTGCAAGTTTATCGAAGAGCAGCTAAAGAGATTCTCAAGCAAGCTGTACCATTACTGCATTACTCAAAGGATAAAAGATACATTTTCGTCGTTTAATATACTAATCTCAAGACAAAAGTAAGTTAGTGCACTAGCTGCGAATGTAGAAGCTCTCATCAAGATTCTTGCATCTTTGAATATATTGAACTTTCTCATGTAAGGAACTCTACGTAAACTCCACGAGTAAAAAGCCAATCAATAGTAACTTAATTGCAGTTAGCATTACTTGAGAGAGTATAGATGCCACTGAGATCCGAGCTAGTACAACAAACGTTCTACTGGGTACAGGTCTGGGGATTTTGCTAGTCGCAGGAATACCTCAACATCATGCAGAAACTTAGTAGAGACATGTTCCACGTGTGGATAATGTGAGGTAGCGTTATTTGTAGATAAGAGCGCATTTTACTTTATTTCCAGTTTTGCTGTTTCACATACGTGAGGTGAATGTATCACCGCTGTATTACGTAAGGAGTATGGAGCGAACGGTAGGTTCAAATGGCTCTAAGCATTATTGGACTTAACATCTGAGGTCATCAGTCCCCTAGACTTAGAACTACTTAAACCTAATGACATCACACACATCCATGCCCGAGGCAGGATTCGAAACTGCGACCGTAGCGGTCACGCGGTTCCAGACTGAAGCGCCTAGAACCGCTCGGCCACACTGGCCGGCAGCGAACGGTAGGTTCTCACGCTGGCTAGCAGAGGTGGAATGAGATTCCGATGCAGAAATCACCCATGACGTCAGCAAAATGAGACGTAGGGAAAGTATATTTATTCTGGTACGAATCAGGTAATGGTTATTATTAAATATTCGCTAACGAAAGTTGTCTTTTGCTACTCAGACATAGGAGGAATCTATGAGTTATAAATACTATTTTTCAGTAATTTTACAATGCCAGAAAACGTTGATATTAGTGAATAAATGAATAACTTTGGCAAAACCGAAGATGTACTGCCTTATACCAACTTTACCGATTGTATCCCCACGTTACAGATTGTGTGCCATCGTCAGCAGTAGTCGATAGGATATTGTCAATCTAATCATGCGGTAGACCATGCTCTCGTACCGTTAATAGTTTCGTTGACGTTCCTGACATGAGCACGTCGGTAGACGTCGAAGGGCGTCCTGAACGAGGGTCATCTTTAACGTCCGTCCGGCTATTTTGAAACCGTGTGAACCATTCGTAGCACAGAGTACGGCTTAATCACTCATCACTATAGTCTTCCTAGATCATTCGGTGTGTCCTTGTAAAGGTTTTCTCGAGTTCCACGCAAAAATTTAATACATACGCGTTGCTCCTCTGATTTTGCCATCTCGAAATTTGCAAACTGTGCGACATAACGTTCTACTCAGTATATCACTGAACAGTAACTAACAGACATACAACAATGAAACTTCCGGTACTTACACATTAAACACAGGCTTGTGCAGGGATGCCAGCCGCATTTTGCTCCAACACACCATTGGCACGAAATTAAGAATGTTCAGGATTTTTTTGAACATACACGGGATGAGTCACATAACACATCTTTTATTTCGTAAACTGTTCCAAATATAGAAACGAGTTTTTCCTGCAATTGATAGAATGCTGAGGGGCACGTAATGTTTTATATGGATAATACGCTGAATTCTGCTATCAACTGAGATATTGAAACTAGTATAACTTTTTAAATGGAATCATATTTTCAACAAGTGTGTGCAATAGCTCCTGGAAGAACAATGACAGTGATATAGCGCTAATTAATATTGACGTTCAAGCCTTTTGCTGCAGAATACGAGGAATGTTCTAAAATTAGAAAGCAATGTGGCCAGAGTCGGCAGTTACGGAGTAGACGTCGCCAGTCAGAACTATCATGCCAGGCTCCGTAATTGTATGCAACAAGACATGCATTCGTTACAGAAAGATAAAACTTCAGTTCCTAAACGACATAAATACAGGGTCAGCTATGATTTTCGTAATGGTACAGCAGTATATGCTAGCTTCTGGAGCATCAGTTGCGGGGTAGGAAAACTATTTCATACGAGTGTTTTTGTAGAAACAGCTACAGTTATGGCAGACACTTTCCATTCCAACCCTCCCCGTTGATGCTTACTTGTCAACGCAAAAACAGAAACGCCAGTCGTTCATACTTCATAATTATAGACAGCCCGATTCAGGGAGAAAAGGAAACTACTGTATTAACTTCCCTATATTGGAAAAAAGAAAAAAAAATGCCTGACCTCTCTTTGTCTGGTGACTCCTGAATGCTTCTTAAAGGTAATACACCTGTTGTCGGTCAAATGAGTCTACTCGAAATAGTAAATAGGCCATTTACACAAATTAAACAGTTTATTCAGAATAATGACCGATGACGTGTCGCACACAAAATTAATATTTCTCGTAACGCTATTTAGTTTGATACTTTACTGAAGCATATACTCAAATTTTTTTACCATCGCCGGTCGGAGTGGCCGAGCGGTTCTAGGAGCTTCAGTCTGGAACCCCGCGACCGCTACGGTCGCAGGTTCGAATCCTGCCTCGGCCATTGATGTGTGTGATGTCCTTAGGTTAATTAGGTTTAAGTAGTTCTAAGTTCTAGGGGACTGATGACCTCAGATGTTAAGTCTCATAGTGCTGAGCCATTTGAACTTTTTTTTTTTTTTTTTTTTTTACCATCGACTGCTTGGCACATTTGCAGACGCCATTCGGCAGATAGATGGACAGATGATATGCCATTGCATGCTGTGGTGGTTCGACGTACATCTACATGGATACTCTGCAAATCACAGTTAAGTGCCTGGCAGAGGGCATGCCTTGCATGAGCATGTTTACATAGCAGTGGCTGATTGTGACCGACTTGCCCTTCAGTTTTAGAATATTTCTGGGACTCTTTCGAGAAGAGATTCAACTTCTGAGTTAACAAGTATTAAATCACTTACTCGACTTTTCAAGCGCTTTCGGATGCCGGTAAAAACGTGTAGAATTCTATTTAAACAATGATACTTGCTTCAGTATCTCGATCGATACTTGAGTTAAGACCCTTTTGTCACGTAACTGAAGTATGTGCCCCTTAACGTTCTGTCATTTCCCGAAAAACCACGTTTCGACATCTGGAACATTTCACGAAATCAAACGGCAGTTGCGTCTTATGTGACTCACGCAGTATGTTGAAAGTGCCATCTGTGCTGAAAGTTCCTCATGATACATATTGTGGTATCGATAGTTCCGATGCCACAGAGTAGGTTGGCACTACGAAAGCGGACGCTCTACATTGACGACAGCGCCCTCTACTCGACGCTGTGCAGCTCAACGAGCGCCGCTCCACTTTCGCCAGCTCATGAAGAGCAGATGGCCGAGAACCATCGCCTTAGCTAGCTTGCAATTGAGACTTCCTTATCTGGACTTTGGCTGCACAATTACGTGCTCATCACCTAAAAGTTATGTAATATGTTTGCATGTATTACAGACACACAACACCGTGATTCCAATACAGCATTAATTTACTTCTCTCCAAGGAACGTACATCATGGAATATAAAACATTAATTCAGGGATAATCAATATTTCCAAAGTGTCTATAATTACAAATATCAACCCGCAACACCCTCCCCACCATGGTCAACTTCTAGAGGAATGACCAGTTGAACGGGACGTGAGATTATGGATCCTTCTGAAGTTCGTAAGGTTACGGTTCGTATTTTCCCATCTCTTCCTTCATGAAGATCTTCTATCCGCGCCTTCTTCCACATGTGTCCTGGACGAACATCCTCTTGTAGAAGAACATCACCCAGCTGGAGTCTTCCTAAACCTGGCCTGGGTTGATGAGTTTCATGGAAGTTTTTGAGCAGGATGAGATATTCTTTCTTCCACCTGTTCCAGAAGTGTTCTACCATCTTCTGCAGCCGTTGAAATTCCATGGACAAGTCCTTTGTAACTGGTGATTCTGGACCAGTAGGTAGTGTTGTGAGTCGATCACCTACAAGGAAATGTGCGGGCGTCAGTGCCTCAGATTCCTCTCCCCCTTGCGTAATTGGTCTAGAGTTTAGAGCTGCTTCTATGCTGACCAGGATTGTGTTGAGACCTTCTTCGTCCAACTGTGACTGTCCTAAAACTTTTCTCAGGCAGCGTTTGACGGATCCCACCATCCGTTCCCAGAATCCTCCCCACCAAGGCGCGTGTGGGGCGATGAATTTCCAAGTGATGGCTTGTTGGGCGAAGTACTTGTGCGTCTTGCTTGCCATGAGAGCCTGCCAGAGCTCCTTCAGCTCTAAGTGCGTGGCATGGAAGGTAGTAGCATTATCAGTGTAAATTGTGGTGGGCGCTCCTCGTCTTCCGACAAACCTTTGTAGGGTTTGACGAAATCTGTCACTTGACATATCTGAACATAGTTCCAGATGTATGGCTCGTGTTGTTGCGCATGTGAATAGAGCAATGTACGCTTTCTTCGTAATATGTCCTTGTCTGACATATACTGGAGCAGCAAAGTCGATACCTGTTACTGTAGATGGTTTCAGTGATGAAACTCGTTCAGCTGGTAATGGAGCCTCAGTTTGTTGAACAACATGAGCTTTCGCCATCTTACAAGGTAGGCAACGGTGTAGAACATTTTTAATTGCCTGTCGAGCTCTAAGGATCCAGAATTCTGTTCTCAGTTCAGATAACACTATGTTTCCTGTAGAAAGGGATGGGTCTTTATCAATGGTCGATTCAAATTGTTCCCAGAAGCGGGACCACATTTCGACATCTCCACAAAATGACTCAAGCTTAATTGCTGGTAGCTTGACAGAGTGGAATAAAATTACAAATATCAACCCGCAACAGCATGTATAGTTTTTTTTTTTACTTTACTTGCAGTACCGACGTGCTTCACCTCACCTGCTCCTACTCGCTTCCTCTCATTCGGCCTCATTGTCAAATTACAGGAGCAGACCCACGCGCCGTCTTCCAGGCGGGATACAAAACATATACTACACTGTCCATAGGGAACAGCTTACCTCTAAGTTAGAGTACGCAATGGTCGTGAGAGGTCTTTTCTTTTCGAATACGGCATCACTGGGTACCGATGCGCCGTTGTTTGTGGTTGGGTAGCCCACAGTGGAAATCCCGTGTAGCTGGCGGAATAGCGCACGCGGTGGGGTGTGTCGCATCGCCACGGTGTCTGTGCAGTTCAGGCACCGCTAGAGCGCGCATCAGCCGAGTAGCTACGGTTGGGCGGGCCGCGCAGTGCGAATGCCAGCCCGATGCCGGCTTCCGCCGGGACGCGGGCGCTGCATGCGAAATGTGCGCGAGGCGACGCGAGCTGCGTGCACAGTGTGGCAACAGCACACACGGTGTGCAGCCTACGTCTGCCCGCAGCTGCGCCTTGAGCGTTCCGCACCTGAGGGTCGAAGCGGGCGTGCGACTGTGCTGGCAGCGTCCCAATGGTAACACGGTCGAGCGCTGCAACTTACAAGCGACATACGCGGGGTCCTTCAGGAAGAACAGCAAATACCTGTAAAAACGGCCGTTCCAGGTACTCTCACGTACCATGGGCGTTCAACAAGTAATGCAACACATTCCTTTCCTCGGGTAGGTTCGACTGAAAAAAATGCCAAATTTTTGTGTGATATCGTGGAATACTGCTTCAGCTCCTATGGTTTCATGAAGTTCCTACAGTCTTCAAAATGGCGTTCCAGGCGGGAGAGCTGTCAATCTTTTGGCGGAATAACAATGCATCACAGATATTCAGAGGCGTTTGCAGAATGTTTACGGAGACCTGGCAGTGAACAAAAGCACGGTGAGCCGTTGGACGAGGGGTCTATCATCATCCCGTAAACCCGTCCGATATCCCGCATGCCAGCCAGCCACACACAGCTGTGTCTCCTCCAGTGTTGGAACGTGCGGACACGCTCCCTCGAAGTTATCGACGGATCACAGCCAAAAACCTCGCTGCTCAACTGGATGTCTCTGTTGCCAGTGATGACACACTCGTCCATCAGTTGGTGTACTCAAACGTGTGCGCCCACTACGTTCCTCGCCGCGTGACAGGAGACCATAAAGAGTAACGAAGAGCCACCTGCGCAGAGTTGCTTGCGCGTTACGAAGCTGATCCTACGAAATTTTTGTCGAACACCGGCACAGGCGGTGCAACAATGATTCAACACTTCGAACCGCAAACAAAACGTCAAACCATGCAGCGTGGTCCACTACAGTCGCAGGTTCGAATCCTGCCTCGGACATGGATGTGTGCGTCGTCCTTAGGTTAGTATTGCTATGTTCTAGGGGACTGATGACCTCAGATGTTAAGTCCCATAGTGCTCAGAGCCATTTGAACCAACCATGCAGTGGAGCCGCATCACCTCTCCTCCGAAGAAAAAGTTAAAAGCGGCACACTCAGCCCGTGAAGTCATGGGTTCGGTTTTCTGGGACTATGAAGAGGTTATTCTGTTAGATGTCCTCCCTCGTGGTGCAACGACCACACTAGTCTGCGCAGCCGGGAGGAGCTCACAAAACTTCATAGGACTTTACTCCCTCATCAACCCTACAGCCGGGACCTCGCTCTGTGACGTCATCATTCATACGACCACACCGCCACCTGAGAGATCGATCCGCCGGATGCGATTCTCTCGATAAACGGTAGTGTAGTGCAGTTGTGGCAGTCTACAGTTCATAGCCGCGCTCAGTGGTCACCCAGCGCCGATGTTAGTCATCGTCTGCAGCTCAGTCATTGCTGCCATCAAGTCTTTGTAGCTCCGATCCACCGGATTCGACATTCAAGATTACGAGAGATTAATTCGTCACTGCAAGATTTGTGACTTGTAAATTATGTCATTCTACAGACGCTTAGTCTAGTCGCATCTTCTATAATTGTCACCCAACTGATCATGGACTAAAGCAAAGTTAAGTAATAAACACTTTCTTACTTTGTACTCCTGCTAATTGGTTCAAATGGCTCTGAGCACTATGGGACTTAACATCTGTGGTCATCAGTCCCCTAGAACTTAGAACTACTTAAACCTAACTAACCTAAGGACATCACACACATCCATGTCCGAGGCAGGATTCGAACCTGCGACCGTAGCAGTCTCGCGGTTCCGGACTGAGCGCCTAGAACCGCGAGACCACCGCGGCCAGCTCCTGCTAATTAATTGTGTTTTCCTGTTGTAGCCACCAAGCAGTCTTGGCGTAGTAGAACCCACGTTTCCACCTCCTTGGCCACCTCACATTTGCCACCTCATGTTGATGGACTCGATTATGGTAGAAGATCGAGAGCCATCACGCTCCTTCCGACTTCCATCTATTATGCCTAACGAATGATGCGTTCCGCGGAAAGCAGTATGTGGGTGTTGGGGGGGTTATTGATGCAGCAAGACTTTCGCTCCGACTGCGACTAGTCGAGTGCTACCCGCGGGCGTACACGCCCTCCCAGTAAGATAGCGCAATGCCGTCGCATCGAATGAAGATTATGTTGAAAAACAGGGTTTTCTACCCAAAGAGTGGGGAATAATATGGTTGTGTTAAAATCGTGAATGAAACCATCCTGCTCTCAGAAAAACAATGTGTTCCACTTACTGAACGTCCCTTGTACAGTACAGCTTCAAACGTCTGATTACTTCACGAATTAGTTACTGTCTAAAATATGTGTCGTTAACCATTTAAGGGAGAAAAAGTTTAGAAAATGTTTGATATCTATGTTTGAAGTTTGTTGGAAGACTGTACTGTAGACCTCATAAGAAACTGGAACACGGATGTCCCTGATGACATACAGTTGAAAAGGTACGACCATCCAAATGCTTTGCTTTATGCGAATGATGTTACTCTATTAGAAAATACAGACAAAGACTTACGTCGCTCTACGTATATCAGTTTAGAATAAAACATTACAGTCCAAAATGTCAGCTGTTAGAAGAAAAATAAAAGTTATGACCACTATGGAAAATTTCTAGTTGGATTGTATATATGACTTGATATATACAGGGTGAGTCACCTAACATTACCGCTGGATATATTTCGTGAACCACATCAAATACTGACGAATCGATTGCACAGACCGAACGTGAGGAGAGGGGCTAGTGTAATTGGTTAATACAAACCAGAAAAAAATGCACGGAAGTATGTTTTTTAACACAAACCTACCTTTTTTTTAAATGGAACCCCGTTATTTTTGTTACCACATCTGAACATATAAACAAATACGTAATCAGTGCCGTTTGTTGCATTGTAAAATGTTAATTACATCCAGAGATATTGTAACCTAAAGCTGACGCTTGAGTACCACTCCTCCGCTGTTCGCTCGTGTGTATCGGATAGCACTGAATTACGTAGGGATCCAAAGGGAACGGTGATGGACCTTAGGTACAGAAGAGACTGGAAAGGTACATTACGTCCACATGCTAACACCTCTTTATTGGTCTTTTTCACTGACGCACATGTACATTACCATGAGGGGTGAGGTACACGTACACACGTGGTTTCCGTTTTCAATTACGGAGTGGAATAGAGTGTGTCCCGACATGTCAGGCCAATAGATGTTCAGTGTGGTGGCCATCATTTGCTGCACACAATTGCAATCTCTGGCGTTATGAATGTCGTACATGCCGCAGTACATCTGGTGTTTCGTATCCTCTGGGTTTGTAGGCACATCACGGTACACATTCTCCTTTAACGTACCCCACAGAAAGAAGTCTAGAGGTGTAAGATCAGGAGAACGGGCTGGCCAATTTATGCGTCCTCCACGTCCTATGAGACGCCCGTCGAACATCCTGTCAAGGGTCAGCCTAGTGTTAATTGCGGAATGTGCAGGTGCACCATCATGCTGATACCACATACGTCGACGCGTTTCCAGTGGGACATTTTCGAGCAACGTTGGCAGATCATTCGGTAGAAACGCGATGTATGTTGCAGCTGTTTGGGCCCCTGCAATGAAGTGAGGACCAATGAGGTGGTCGCCAATGATTCTGCACCATACATTTACAGTCCACGGTCGCTGTCGCTCTACCTGTATGAGCCAGCGAGGATTGTCCACGGACCAGTAATGCTTGTTCCGTAGATTCACTGTCCCGTGGTTTGTGAATTCCGCTTCATCGGTAAACAGGTAGAACTGCAACGCATTTTCTGTTAATGCCCATTGACAGAATTGCTCTCGATGATTAAAGTCATCACCATGTAATTGCTGATGTAGTGACACATGAAACGGGTGAAAGCGGTGACGATGCAGTATGCGCATGACACACTTTGACTCAGTCCACCGGCTCTCACAATGTCCCGTGTACTCATGTGTTGGTTCATGGCAACAGCAGCTAACACACCAACTGCACCCGCTTCTCCTGTGAGGGGCCTGTTACGGATCCGTTTGCGTGCTACGACCATACCTGTTGCATACAGTTGGTGGTAGATGTTTTGCAATGTGCGGCATGTTGGATGCTCTCTGTCCTGGTACCGTTCTGCATACACCCTGCGGGTTTCAGCTGCATTTCGTCGACACTCGCCGTAGATGAGTATCATCTCCGCCTTTTCAGAGTTCGAATACACCATGGTCACAGTTCCTACAACACTACACTATCACAGACGTCTGGTAACACAATGTACTACAGTTGGTCTGCGTGCGGAGACGAATGCAGAATAACAATAGCAGCAAGCGCTACATGCGGACACTGCGACAGCTAGACCAAACCACAACAGTGCACTACAGCCACACTCGTAAACACGGTCGTCATCGTAAACATGCCCCTGCAGATGCTGCTCGCCGACCGTGGCCAGTGTTTGTTACAACACGCAACTGAACGTCGGATGTTTGAAGCGTCAACTTTAGGTTGCAATATCTCCGGATGTAATTAACATTTTACAATGCAACAAACGGCACTGATTACGTATTTGTTTATATGTTCAGATGTGCCAACAAAACTAACACGGTTCCATTTAAATAACGTAGGTTTGTGTTAAAAAATATACTTCCGTGCATTTTTGTATGGTTTGTATTAACCAATTACACTAGCCCCTCTCCTCATGTTCGGTCTGTGGAATCGGTTCGTCAGTATGTGATGTGGTTTACGAAATATATCCAGCGGTAACGTTGGGTGACTGACCCTGTATATATATATATATATATATATATATATATATATATATATATATATACAGTAATCGTACAGATACGAATAAGGTATCGTTAGAAAGGTTCTTAACCGGCTTCTGACATTGTATCCGATTTCGCGCTAAACTTACTGTTTGTGGAAAACTCGAAAATAAAAGATACTTATAACTATTGTACGCTAAAGGACATCATGGATACCCAGACTCATACATATATTTTACGAAGCTAACTTATTAATCGCGAATAAGAGACATTCAATTGAAACTGTATAAAATAATGGAAGTGCCTCTGCTACTTTGTCATTGAATCCTGGATGGAGAGAAAAAGAGATAAAAGAATAACACACAGTCAGCAGGCATGAGATTTTTAAGAACTGTCGAAGGTTCCTCAAGGTGAGACCCTGTAAAAAATATTCTCATCCTTGAGATTTGTCAGTTTATTCGCACTTCGCGGTATTTAAAAAAAGTCCCAGTGTCACTGGAACGTAATTTCTTGTAGGGACAATTAACTTATGTAGAATCTTCTATCATTCGCAGTATTTTGTGTCGCCGCTTGTTGTAGAACTTTTCATTGAAATATCTCAATATTTAAGAATGGCACGTTTCACTCCGCTTGTTGTAGAACTTTTCATTGAAATATCTCAATATTTAAGAATGGCACGTTTCACTCTGGAAGCCATTAGATAAACAACATGGAACTAAGATGTTTAATGTGAACTGGTTTAGCCGATTAGTAACGTAGATTCTAGGAAATGCTAGTATAATCTAATCGAGTAAAACATTTCATATCACATGTGTTCAATTTTTCCTGCTAACAAAAATACGAACGTTACAAACGTAAGTTTTCAATCTGCGTGGTGATATTCCAGTTGCTATGTGTTGATTAACCGATTGTTTCTTTTGTTTCGAAGATGTGTTTACATAACAGAGCTTTACAGTTCTGACTGTGATTGTGTTTCCTTGAGGAATTCTATTGTATCATTTAAGCATACTGCAAACATTTTGCAAATGTTGGACTTACCAATATGTTATTTATCTACGAGTTTCGTAATGGAAACGCTACTGCTGTTTACAGAGAAAACAAGAGACGAATTCGTAACCGCAGGGTACTAATTACAATAGGGTTTACCCGTGTTTACACGTAATTGCGTGAGAGAGGTGCAGTGACAGTCACATTTCATCTGAACATGGAAATAAGCAGTATGTCAGTGAAGTAGAAGACGTAATTCATTTGGGACTGCGTATTCCTTCAATAAATATATGCAGAATTTCTATACGTGTCGGTGTTCCACATGCAAGAATACAGACGACATTTCGTATGCATGGCCTCTATCTTCATCATTCACTGAGGACTGAAGACGTTCTCGAAGGAAATGAAGGTAGACGACTGAAAATTTATCGCCGGGTAGTTGCAAACCACCGTGTAGTCCAAGTAATACTATTTAGTGATAAAATCACTTTCTACCTTTATGAAATCAATAAGGCTCTCAACCCAAATCGGTGGTTCGACGAAGGACAGAATATATTTGAGAAGACACAGTTTCGAGAACGCTTTTCTGTAAATGTGTGCCGGCCGAAGTGGCCGTGCGGTTAAAGGCGCTGCAGTCTGGAACCGCAGGACCGCTACGGTCGCAGGTTCGAATCCTGCCTCGGGCATGGATGTTTGTGATGTCCTTAGGTTAGTTAGGTTTAACTAGTTCTAAGTTCTAGGGGACTAATGACCTCAGCAGTTGAGTCCCATAGTGCTCAGAGCCATTTGAACCATTTTTTTGTAAATGTGTGACGTGGTACGATAGACAATTAGCTGATTGCGCCTGTTGTGCTAACGCATCGTTTTATAAGACATCGTTAACCAGTCTTTCTTAACAACGATCTACTAGCACTGTTGGAACAGACCGCTTCGCGTTGAAGAGTTGGAACGTGCGTCTATCATGACGGGACCCCCGCACATTCCATTCGTCAGCTGACATATTATTTAAACCTAACATTCTGCAGAAGATGGATTGGCAGAATTGGTGACGTTATTTGGCAGCCAGGGCCCTAGGACTTTACCTGTTTAGATTTTTTTCTGTGGGGAATATTGAAAGGATAAATCAACAAAAAAGTGTACACATGAAGAGGATTCATCGTTTGGATTATAAAGGTTGCTGACCTCGTAAAGGAACACCAAGATGACATCAGAAGAGACACACATGGTGTTGTGAAGAGAATTCAAAAGTGCGCTGAAGTTCGAGGTGCAATTTATTAAAAGCCACTTTCAATTTAATCGTCTGGCTTTGCTTATCCCTCTATGCGTACCTTTGTTTGGACTAAGTTCTAATTGCTGTGTCTCTGTTCTAAGTTAAATACGCATTTTACGGAAAGCTGTATTCGAATTAGCCTTAGTATCACACCCTATAATATTCACAACACATCCTGAAATACCCTGTATAATGTATCTGAACAAGAAAACGCAATTTAAATTGTATGCAACTTTCGCCCAGATCTGCTGGCAACGTTCGCTGCTGCTAGTTTTCAACTAGAAACAGAATTTATATTGAAAATGGATGACACTACCGTTCAGTGATGCACTTTCATCGTCAAAACTTATTACAAATGCAGCGAAAGTAATCAGAATGAATTTTCATTCTGCAGCGGTGTATGCGCTCATTTGAAACTTCCTGGCAGATTAAAATTGAGTTTGAGATCAGAATTCGAACGTTGGATAAATCAACGCACTCTTTAGCCGCCAGGATATTTCATATCAGAGCACACTACGCTATAGAGTGAAAATTCCTTCTGCAGACAATCCCCTAGGTTCCAGGTAGGCCAGTTGTGTGTTATGTCTTCTCCTGAGGGAGTTCGGGCCCCGGAGAACTTCATGTGGTTTGGTAAATAGCAAAGAGCTACAAGCGAAATTAGATTTGTGAGTTGGTTTGTGAATTGGATAACACGATCGGGAGAGGACTTGCCCAGGAAAGTCATGGGTCACGGGGAGAGTTCTTTACAGGCATTTCGCAAACTGCGCACAATTTCGGTCGCCGAAACCTACCCGACCAATCGACAGTTCGTCGAGTAATGGATAATGTTGAAGAACTGGGTTTGAAATATGTCAATAGAAAATCAAACCGGCCATGAAAAATATTTGTAAGCTAAGAAATATGTAAATAACAATTATAGTGTGTAAGAAAATGTTAAGAAAAATGTTTTGTAAAATTTACTTAAGTCCTTTGCATATCGATGGTGACAGTGAAGCATCCTCACCATGCTCTTTGTTGGCGGGATACATAGGGAGCGTGGCGAGAAGCGCGCACCATTGTCGGCAGAACACACTGAGTCAATATTTGTGCAATGAAGTTGTGTGTAGAGACATAGCGGTGAGCCTGTTCGCCACCAGCTATATATTACTTGAAAAATACTATAATTATGTAGCTTGTAATTATTTATGAATTATTAAAAATCGAAGTCATGAAGACATCAAAGGTATTTAAGCGCGAACTGTTTATTGTAAGTTCGTTGTTACATTTTTAACCTGCTTTTTATATTTTTAATCTGTTTTATGTAAACGATCCCCAAACTAAAGTTTTATAAATTGAATCATTATAAACAGTTAAACATTTATATTCAATCGTTTTGAGAATAGATCAGTTTATCTCAATCAATATGGTATTATTTTTCGTTGAACCCAGTAACCACAAAATTTAACTTCTGTTGAGTTTTCTCAATTTTTTTATTTAATAATGACATTGAATTTTTCACCAGTAACTTCAATCATAAAAGCAAATGAATGATAAGTACAGTTTTAGCTCACATATTTGCAATCCCAGTAATTGAATGGTTCAAAAATGGTTCAAATGGCTCTGAGCACTATGGGACTCAACTTCTGAGGTCATTAGTCCCCTAGAACTTAGAACTAGTTAAACCTAACTAACCTAAGGACATCACAAACATCCATGCCCGAGGCAGGATTCGAACCTGCGACCGTAACGGTCTTGGGGTTCCAGACTGCAGCGCCTTTAACCGCACGGCCACTGCGGCCGGCCAGTAGTTGAATGACAACCCACATAATTATCAAAAATAGATCAGAGTGAGTATATTCAGACATGCAGTCAGATGACGTTATCCAGAGGCGACCCAGTAAAATAAACCGTAAGGAAAATATATATGTATGTTTTCAGATTCACTGCATAGACAACCAGTACTAAGGGCCACAGCGTAAGCTTACGTCTTCACGTCGAAATAATCTTCTTTTGATCAGTCACATTAATATTGTTACCAATAAAGTCGTACAAAACTGTGTACTCTAAAGACTGTCATATCAGACACGTTGTCAAAAGCATGTCCAGACAGGAAATCTGTAAGGCACAAAAAATTCAATTCTCTTTCCTTCTTTCAGTAGACGGAAAGTAAGTTAAATTATAAATTTCATTTATTATAGACGAGAAAGTTTCAGTTTCATTTGCTGGTTTTTGGTTCACCAAAGCGACGTCTTGCTGGTCTGTCTGGTCAAACTATTGCCTCATTACACGGGAGTCTAGTCTCAAGTCCCCAAACCGCGATCCGTCATTGGTCATAATAATTGATATTGAGAGGAGCACCATGCGAAGAATTCTGACAAAGGATGTTCTGCCACATTCTTACAGGGTATAACTGACGCAACAAATAGTACCAAACGACATTCTACAGCGATGTAATTCGCCAATTGCGTTTCCAGGAGAGTGGTTACATCAACAGACCTACCTGTTGTAGTGGAGCGACCAGAATTCTGGCATAGCATCTCAACAACTGATACACGCACATCGAGTCATTATCTGGTTCGTATTTAGGGCTGGCAGAACGATCGGGCCTTACTTTTACGAGAATGACCTAGATGATACAGTAACGTTTCATAGAGTACGTTATCCCCATATCTAAGTGACTTGTTTGGCTCTAATTGGAGGGACGTGCCTACAAAACAATTAACTGCTGTGATATGACGCCACCTGTTATACCGCTAGCGAATTACGCACGTCGTTGTAAAAGAAATTTCTGGGTGTTACCATCTAACGTCATGAAGATCAATTTAACCACCAAGATCGTGAGACATGACACTCTGTGACTATGTATCCATTTGCTCAATGGTTGCAGCAACGTGCTGTGAACAGACTCTCTTGAGGTCGCATTGGAAGCCTTCTATCGATGAGCATAAATGAGAAGTTCGATACTGACTGACTGTGGCTTCCATTGCTCGTAATAGAGCCTTACGGTGTTCCAATGTCTCTTATGCTCTAAATGATAACGCTCTAAGCCTCATTGGTTGTAGTCGATCCTCAAGATGTTATAACGCCGCTGAGTCTCTGGAGCAGCGATCGTCAAACTGCGGTCCTCATTCTTGAGGCTCGCGGTTCTCAGCCATATTTTACAATACTAGGCATCCAGCAACTAATAGCCGCTTATAAAAACGTCAACTAAGTTTGAGTTAGACGATGAAATCGATGAAACTTATGATGAGATAAAAGAAATTATTCAGGTAGTGAAGGGAGACGAAAATTTAATAGCCATGAGTGACTGGAATTCGAGGGTAGGAAAACGGAGAAAAGGAAACATAGTGGGTGAATATGGATTGGGAAAGAGAAATGAAAGATGAAGCCGTCTGGTAGAATTTTGCACAGAGCATAACTTAATCATAGCTAACACTTGCTTCAAGAATCATAAAAGAAGGTTGTATACATGGAAGAACCCTGGAGATACTAAAAGGTATCAGATAGATTATGTAGTGGTAAGACAGAGATTTAGGAACCAGGTTTTAAACTGTAAGACATTTCCAGGGGCAGATGTGGACTCTTACCACAATCTACTGGTTATGAACTGTAGATTAAAACTGAAGAAACAGCAAAAAGGTGAGAATTTAAGGAGATGGGACCTGGATAAATTGACTAAACCAGAGGTTGTGCAGAGTTTCAGGGAGAGCATAAGGGAACAACTGACAGGAATGGGGGAAAGAAATACAGCAGAAGAAGAATGGGTAGCTTCGAGGAATGAAATAGTGAAGGCAGCAGAGGATCAAATAGGTAAAAAGACGAGGGCTAGTAGAAATCCTTGGGTAACAGAAGAAATATTGAATTTAATTGATGAAAGGAGAAAATATAAAAAAAGCAGTAAATGAAGCAGGCAAAAAGGAATACAAACGTCTCAAAAATGAGATCGACAGGAAGTGCAAAATGGCTAAGCAGGGATGGCTAGAGGACAAATGTAAGTATGTAGAGGCTTCTCTCACGACCGGTAAGATAGATACTGCCTACAGGAAAATTAAAGAGACCTTTGGAGAAAAGAGAACCACTTGCATGAGTATCAAAAGCTAAGATGGAAACCCAGTTCTATGCAAAGAAGGGAAAGTAGAAAGGTGGAAGGAGTATATAGAGGGTCTATACAAGGGCGATGTACTTGAGGACAATATTATGGAAATGGAAGAGGATGTAGATGAAAATGAACTGGGTGATATGATACTGCGTGAAGAGTTTGACAGAGCACTGAAAGACCTGAGTCGAAACAAGGCCCCGGGAGTAGATAACATTCCATTAGAACTACTAATGGCCTTGGGAGAGCCAGCCCTGACAAAACTCTACCATCTGGTGAGCAAGTGTATGAGACAGGCGAAATACCCTCAGACTTCAAGAAGAATATAATAATTCCAATCTCAAAGAAAGCAGGTGTTGACAGATGTGAAAATTACCGAACTATCAGTTTAATAAGTCACAGCTGCAAAATACAAACGTGAATTCTTTACAGACGAATGGGAAAACTGGTAGAAGCCGACCTAGGGGAAGATCAGTTTGGATTCCGTAGAAATGTTGGAAGATGTGAGGCAATACTGGCCCTACGACTTATCTTAGAAAATAGATTACGGAAAGGCAAACCTACGTTCCTAGCATTTGTAGACTTAGAGAAAGCTTTTGACAATGTTGACTGGAATACTCCCTTTCAAATTCTAAACGTGGCAGTGGTAAAATACAGGGAGCGAAAGGCTAATTACAAATAGTACAGAAACCAGATGGCAGTTATAAGAGTCGAGGGGCATGAAAGGGAAGCAGCGGTTGGGAAGGGAGTGAGACAGGGTTGTAGCTTGTCCCCGATGTTATTGAATCTGTATATTGAGCAAGCAGTAAAGGAAACAAAAGAAAAATTCTGAGTAGGTATTAAAATCCATGGACAAGAAATAAAAACTTTGGGGTTCGCCGATGACATGGTAATTCTGTAAGAGACAGCAAAGGACTTGGAAGAGCAGTTGAACGAAATGGACAGTGTCTTTAAACGAGGATGTAATATGAACATCAACAAAAGCAAAACAAGGATAATGGAATGTAGTCGAATTAAGTCGGGTGATGCTGAGGGAATTAAAGTTGCAAAGGAGTTTTGCTATTTAGGGAGTAAAGTAACTGATGATGGTCGAAGTAGAGAGGATATAAAATGTAGACTGGGAATGGCAAGGAAAGCGTTTCTGAAGAAGAGAAATTTGTTAACATCGAGTATGGATTTAAGTGTCAGGAAGTCGTTTCTGAAAGTATTTGTATGGAGTGTAGCCATGTGTGGAAGTTAAACATGGACGATAAATAGTTTGGGCAAGAAGAGAATAGAAGCTTTCGAAATGTTGTGCTACAGAAGAATGCAGAAGATTAGATGGGTAGGTCACATAACTAATGAGGAGGTACTGAATAGGATTGGGGAGAAGAGGAGTTTGTGGCACAACTTGACAAGAAGAAGGGACCGGTTGGTGGGACATGTTCTGAGGCATGAAGGGGTCACAAATTTAGCATTGGAGGGCAGCGTGGAGGGTAAAAAGCGTAGAGGGAGACCAAGAGATGAATACAGTAAGCAGATTCAGAAGGATGTTGGGTGCAGTAAGTACTGGGAAATGAAGAAGCTTGCACAGGATAGAGTAGCATGGAGAGCTGCATCAAACTAGTCTCAGGACTGAAGACCTCAACAACAACAACAACTTTGAGTGCTATTGAGAAGTGTAGTTTTCATACACAGTAAGACACAAAAATACTTACAGAGACAATAATATTTTAAGATGTGCATAGTTTTAACTGATGTGGCCGTATTCTGCGGCGAACTAAGAAAAGTTGTCTGCTTGCCTCAGGGGCAGAGGGGTTAGTAGCGTAGCCAGTGCGAGGTCAGATGTCGGAGGGGGAAGGTTTCATAGTTTATTTTCAATACTGACGACTCGTGGGCTTCTGCAACTCCGACCGATTAGCTGCTACTGCGTAAGTTTAGACACGGATTACGTTAAATGTATTCGAAATTGCGAATATGAAAAATCTCCAGATGAGAATGGAATGACGAAAATGAAATTTTGTGCCAGACCAGGACTCGAACTGGCATTTCTCGCTTATCGCGAGCGGTTGACTTGCCATCTTTTTATTTTATGCTACTTTTGTTTCCTTATGGGATCAGATCATGGGCTGGCGGAGGCAGGGTGGTCAGAGGGCACAACTCGAGGCCTGAGCACAGTCTCTCCTCCCTCCTTTTTCTAGCGACGTGATACAAAGTATGAAATGTTTTTTATTTTATTTTTTTTATTTTTGTTTGAATTGTTTTTGTGGCTATCGATTTTTTTTTTGCCGTTCATAGGTACAAAACGCAACATTAAGGAACTAAAGGTGCCATTTACAATCTGGCTATCCGTGCACGACTCACGGCAAAACCCATACATCCACCATGCGTCTACAACCTGTATTCGTGCATCTATTATGTATATTCCCGTAAAGGTGAGACATTTTAGTAGAAAGTTCCTTGCTCGGTGTCGACGGATAAATAGGGTATTACAGTGCCTGTGTTGATCTAAATTACGATGAAAAGTTCCTTTGGACATGTATGCACGACTATGTGATCGCTGCGGGTGACAGCACCAGCCGACACAAAGTGTTCTGAATAGTTCCGCCTCTTAAACTTTGAAAAAACGCACTATATGCAGTTCATAACCCGTAAGAGATTTGCTTCCAGCATGTTTATAACATATGAGGACATGCAGGTCGAAGAGGACACTGTTAAATTTCTGAGATTACAACTCGGTGACTAATTTACTTCGGAAGGGCGTACCACAGAACTGCTGATGCGCCTACACAAGTATGTATTTGAAAAGAGAAAATGTCAGATGCAGAAGGTATAATATAGAAAAAGCTTGTATACTCTGCTTACTTTCATTCTATTATGTTATACGGGGTCATATCCCGTCTCAGTGTCAAAGCCTTAGAGCAGCAGGAGGTACGTCGGCGCGCAGTGCTCTGTGTATGTGGTCGCTTGTTGGTGGCAGTACAGTGATATGTGTAACGTGCACATCTGCGCGGAATGCACGACGTTTCTTTCTGATTCTGCATTGCTATGTGGAAACACATGAGTGATAAAATGAAATGAGCTTATGGCATTGCTGGCTGGGAGGTCCCTTCCGGCGAAATGGTTCAAATGGATCTGAGCACTACGGGATTTAACATCTGTGGTCATCAGTCCCCTAGAACTTAGAACTACTTAAATCTAACTAACCTAAGGACATCACACACATCCATGCCCGAGGCAGCATTCGAACCTGCGACCGTAGCATCAGCGCGGTTCCGGACTCAGCGCCTAGAGCCGCTCGGCCACCGCGACCAGCCCTTCCGGGGAAGATCGACAGCCATGTGTGAGTCTTATTGTTCTCGACGCCACATTAGGTGACTCGCGTGTCGGTGATGAGGATGAAATGATGATGAGGACATGGCAACACCCAGTCCACGAACTCGTCCGGGAATCGAACCCAGGCCCGTTGCATGGGAGGAACGCACGGAACCGCTCAGCTAAACAGCCGGACACAAAAGCGATAGTTGTGCGTTTGTTATTACCTTACACGTAAAGCTGTTGTCGTGAAGGCGAGAGATGAGAACGGACCAATGCACTCTGCAAAGTCGCCGCGTCGCATGCCTGGCTTGTGAGGTCCGGTGTGGCGAAGCCGCGAACGTTCCTTAGGGTTGCACATGTTGTGTTTACGTTGGTGTGGAAACGTTTCGCTGTTGCTGGAGCTACGTTTTGATTTTGCAGCTGACATAGGGTCTTCGTTAAAAGCTGTCTGAAGGGTTCTCAACGCTGAGGAGTTTACCTGTGCTGTGTCGACTGTTGGGATGTACGTCCGTGACCCACTTAATATGTGTACCATATGTCTGTCCACCTAACACAACCCCTTTTCGCTGCCCACCTCCTCACGCTCTCTGCCATCTCATCCTACCCCCTCTACATCTGTCTGCCTCTATCTCCCCCTCCTCTGTGTCTGCCCAATTCTCCCCTCTCTGTATGTCCATCTCTTTCAACACCATCTCCCTGTCCATCCAATCCTCCCCCCTCTCTCTGTCCATCCCCTTCTCTCAACTCTGCCTATCTTCTCCTCACCAATCTCTCAGGCCAACTCTCCCTGCCCTGTCTTGTGTCTGTTAATCCCCGCTTCCCGCCTTTCTCTGCCTATCTCCTTTTACCCATCCTTTATGTTCATCTCATCCTCCCTTTCGCTCATTTTTTATCCCCTCCATGTGCCTCTATGTGTCCATCACGCCCACCCCTCACTCTCTCTGTTCCCCTCCTTCTCCTCCCTTTTTCTGTCCACCTCATCCTTCCTCCTCTCTCACTGTCTATCTCCTCCCCATCTCTCTGCTCAGTTGCATCCATCTGCACATGAAGACCCTGTGAGACATGCCAGTACCACCTGCACAACACACCCACCATACAGGGCAGCCTGTATGTAAAGGGGTTGAAAACACGTTTTTGCCTTTATCACCATGACTATGGGAGCTGCAAGGTTCTAACCCACATAGTACTGATTCTCATATAGCAAGCATTATAGGCACCAAATTTGGTTGAAATCGGTCAACGATTTAGCAGTAGGTGCTGGACATACACACACACACACACACACACACACACACATATATATATATATATATATATATATATATATATATATATATATATAAGGATACACTCCTGTTTCAATCACAAATCTGGTATAGAAGGGAGCTTCAGCTGTTATTTACCTAATTTTATCTCCACAATAGATGTGTAGTTGGCAGGAGAATATTTTTAGTTTCTCTTCTGAAAAACTGTTCTTGAAATTTTCTAAGAAGGTTCTTGAAAGATACGGAATCATTCTTCACATGTCAGTTACGACGTTTTCAATACTTCTATTATATCACCTCACCACTGAACATGTGGGTGATATTCACCACTGAACATGTGTGTTACATCTCACATCACTCTTCTATGTAGGCACATGCTATACTGTGTTACTCCAACTGTGATCTCACATTCTGCAGTGCAGACTACACTGTCTGTTCAAAAGTACCCAGACGCCTATTAATGGACATTAATGGGGTGTGCCAACCCTTCTTCTTTATGATGTCGCGAAATATGTATTAGCAGTAAGATGTCTAATTTCTATCGAAGAATGACCCATTCTTCCTCGAGAGCCAAAACCGGAGAAGGTTGGATGCTGTGGTCTACACCGAAGTCGACTTTCTCACTAATGCCAGAGGTGATCCAATGGCTTGAGGTCGGGACCCCAGACACGATAGTCAGCTTCAGAAATGTTACTGTCTATAAACAATTGCCTCAGATGCTGCTTTATGACAGGGTGCATTGTCCTACTCCCAGGAGCGATCATCGTCTCCAAACTGTTCCTGTACTGTATGCAGTACGTAAAAACAGCACAATGTGTTCATATCCTTCCGCACTTATCGTTTGCTCCTACGCTCAGTTACTGTGCTAGCTGCACTGCTCATAGCACTTTGTATCGCAAGAGCGGTTGCTTCAACGGTTTCAACCACCCTCCGCATCCTGGACAGTCGCTGTGTCCCTGTTCGTTAGTACATCAGACCTGCTTTATCTTGGTTTAGCTGTGGAGTTATTCCATCACATTAGCACTTCACAATGACCTTACCGACTTGAACACCATTAGAAGGGTTAAAACGTCCCTGGTGGATTTCTTATTTAGTTGACATCTAATGACGTTCCACGTTCATTTTGAATCTACATCTACATCTACATTTATACTCCGCAAGCTACCCAACGGTGTGTGGCGGAGGGCACTTTACGTGCCACTGTCATTACCTCCCTTTCCTGTTCCAGTCGCGTATGGTTCGCGGGAAGAACGACTGTCTGAAAGCCCCCGTGCGCGCTCTAGTCTCTCTAATTTTACATTCGGGAGGTATAAGTAGGGGGAATCAATATGTTCGATACCTCATCCAGAAACGTACCCTCTCGAAACCCGGCGAGCAAGCTACACCGCGATGCAGAGCGCCTCTCTTGCAGAGTCTGCCACTTGAGTTTGTTAAACATCTCCGTAACGCTATCACGGTTACCAAATAACCCTGTGACGAAACGCGCCGCTCTTCTTTGGATCTTCTCTATCTCCTCCGTCAACCCGTTCTGGTACGGATCCCACACTGATGAGCAATACTCAAGTATAGGTCGAACGAGTGTTTTGTAAGCCACCTCCTTTGTTGATGGACTAAATTTTCTAAGGACTCTCCCAATTAATCCCAACCTGGTACCCGCCTTACCAACAATTAATTTTATATGATCATTCCACTTCAAATTGTTCCGCAAGCATACTCCCAGATATTTTACAGAAGTAACTGCTACCAGTGTTTGTTCCGCTATCATATAATCATACAATAAAGGATCCTTCTTTCTATGTATTCGCAATACATTACATTTGTCAATGTTAAGGGTCAGTTGCCACTCCCTGCACCAAGTGCCTATCCGCTGCAGATCTTCCTGCATTTCGCTACAATTTTCTAGTGCTGCAACTTCTCTGTATACTACAGCATCATCCGCGAAAAGCCGCATGGAACTTCCGACACTATCTACTAGGTCATTTATATATATTGTGAAAAGCAATGGTCCCATAACACTCCACTGTGGCACGCCAGAGGTTACTTTAAAGTCTGTAGACGTCTCTCCATTGATAACAACATGCTGTGTTCTGTTTGTTAAAAACTCTTCAATCCAGCCACACAGCTGGTCTGATATTCTGTAGGCTCTTACTTTGTTTATCAGGCGACAGTGCGGAACTGTGTCGAACGCCTTCCGGAAGTCAAGAAAAATAGCATCTACCTGGGAGCCTGTATCTAATATTTTCTGGGTCTCATGAACAAATAAAGCGAGTTGGGTCTCACACGATCGCTGTTTCCGGAATCCATGTTGATTCCTACATAGTAGATTCTGGGTTTCTAAAAACGACATGATACTCGAGCAAAAAACATGTTCTAAAATTCTACAACAGATCGACGTCAGAGATATAGGTCTATAGTTTTGCGCAATTGCTCGACGACCCTTCTTGAAGACTGGGACTACCTGTGCTCTTTTCCAATCATTTGGAACCTTCCGTTCCTCTAGAGACTTGCGGTACACGGCTGTTAGTAGGGGGGCAAGTTATTTCGCGTACTCAGTGTAGAATCGAATTAGTATCCCTTCAGGTCCAGTGGACTTTCCTCTGTCCAGTCCTTGGACTGGTTTGATGCGGTCCGCCACAAATGTCTCTTCTGTGCAACCTCATCGTCTCAGAGTAGCATTTGCAATCCACGTCCGTCCTCAGTTATTGTCTGTCTTACTCTACAGATTTTACTCTCTACAGCTCCCTCTTGTACTATGGAAGTTATTACGTGATGTAGTAACAGCTGTCCTGCCACTTAGTCTCATCTTTTTGTCAATATATACACTAAGTGATCAAAAGTATCCGGACACCTGGATGAAAATGACTTACAAGTTAGTGGAGCCCTCTATCAGTAATGCTGGAATTCAATATGGTGTTGGTCCACCCTTAGCCTTGATGACAGCTTCCACTCTCGCAGACATACGTTCAATCAGGTGCTGGAAGGTTCCTTGGGGAATGGCAGCCCATTCTTCACGGAGTGCTGCACTAAGAAGAGGTATCGAAGTCGGTCGGCGCGGCCTGGCACGAAGTTGGCGTTCCAAAATATTCCAAAGGTCTTCTATAGGATTCAGGTCAGGACTCTGAGCAGTCTAGTCCAATACAGGGATGTTATTTCGTGTAACCATTACGCAATAGGTTGTGCATTATGAACATGTATTCGATAGCGTTGAAAGATGCAATCGCCATTCCTGAATTGCTCTCCAACAGTGGGAAGCAAAAAGGTGCTTAAAACATCAATGTAGCCATGTGCTGTGATAGTGACACGCAAAACAACAAGGATTCAAGGCTCCTCCATGAAAAACACGACCACACAATAACACCACCGCCTCTGAATTTTACTTTTGGCATTACACACGCTAGCTGATGACGTTCACTGGAAATTCGCCACACCCACACCCTGCCAACGAATCACCACATTGTGTACCGTCATTCGTCACTCCACATAACGTTTTTCCACTGTTCAGTCGTCCAATTTTTACGCTTCTTACACCAAGCGAGGCGTCGTTTGGCATTTACCGGCGTGATGTGTGGGTTATGAGCAGCCGCTCGATCAAGAAATGCAACTTTTCTCACCTCCCGCCTCACTGTCGTAGTACTTGCAGTGTATCCTGATGCAGTTTGGAATTCCTGTGTGATGGTCTGGATAGATGTCTGCCTATTGCACATTACGAACCTCTTCAACTGTCGGCGGTCTCTGTCAGACAACAGACGAGGTCGGCCTATACGCTTTTGTGCTGTACGCATCCCTTCACGTTTCCACTTCCCTATTACATCGGAAACAATGGACCTATGGATGTATAGAAGTGTGGAAATCTCGCATGCAGACGTATGACACCAGTGACACCCAATCACCGGACCACTTCCGAAGTGTGTGAGTTGCGCGGAGCGCCCCATTCTGCTCTCTCACGATGTATAATGTCTACTGACGTCGCTGATATGGAGTACCTGGCAGTAGACGGCAACACAATGCGCCTAATATGAGAAACGAATGGGTTTGGTTGTGTCCGGATACTTTTAATCACATAGTGTATATTATGTTCTTTATCAATTCTGTACAGAGGCTCTTCGTACCATATCTATCAGTCCACCTAATTTTCAAGATTATTCTGTAGCATCACAACTCAAATGCTTCGATTCTCTTCTCCTCTGCTTTTCACACAGTCCATGTTTCACTACCTTAGAATGCTGTGCTCCAAATATGCACTATCAGGAGTTTTTTTGTCAAATGAAGGCCTATGTTTGATACAGTAAACTTCTCTTGGTCGGGGATACCGTTTTTGCCAATGCTTGTCTGCCATTAATATCCTTCTTGATATACAGGGTGGAAAGTATGTAAACCGACAAACTCTGGGAGGTTGTAGGGGACATCAAAACAAATATTTTTCCCCAATGTCATTTTTTCCTATGAGGATTATTTAAATCGGTGGAGACCATATTACGCTCTTCAGTTGTTAGAGGCCGTATTACGGTTGTTAGAGGCCGTATTACGCTCTTCAGTTGTTCAGTGCGCTATGTAGTACGTACCAACCATATCAGTGTACTCACTCCAGGTGTATCGCTCCGTTAGTAAATAGAGGCAGTGCACTGCTACACTGATGGACAGCAGTTGCCTACAACTGAAGAGCGTAATACGCCCTCCAACAACCGTAATACGGCCTCTAACAACTGAAGAGCGTAATATGGTCTCCACCGATTTAAATAATCCTCATAGGAAAAAATGACATTGGGGAAAAATATTTGTTTTGATGTCCCCTACAACCTCCCAGAGTTTGTCGGTTTACATACTTTCCACCCTGTATATCAAGAAGGATATTAAAGGCAGACAAGCATTGGCAAAAACGGTATCCCCGACCAAGAGAAGTTTACTGTATCAAACATAGGCCTTAATTTGACAAAAAACTCCTGATAGTGCATATTTGGAGCACAGCATTCTAAGGTAGTGAAACATGGACTGTGTGAAAAGCAGAGGAGAAGAGAATCGAAGCATTTGAGTTGTGATGCTACAGAATAATCTTGAAAATTAGGTGGACGAGCTGCACAGCGGGTTTTTTCAACAACATCCTAATCGCCGTATCCCGCATCATACGACCTTTGGTGCTGTGTACCAACGTCTGCGTGGGACCAGGTCATTTAGCAGATTACCTTGACAAGGACGCCGTCGCACGGTAAGAACGCTCCAATTTGAGGAAGCTGTCTTGCAGCTTGTGGAGCGGGATCCTTCAATCAGCACTCGTGCAATTGCACGTAACATGGGGACGAATCAGACAAATGTAAGAACAGTCCTTCAAGAGCAGTTGTTACGTCCATTGCCGGCCGGTATGGCTGAGCGGTTCTAGGCGCTTCAGTCTGGAACCGCGCGACCGCTACGGTCGCAGGTTCGAATCCTGCCTTGGGCATGGATGTGTGTGATGTCCTTAGGCTTAAGTAGTTCTAAGTTCTAGGGGACTGATGACCTCAGGTGTTAAGTCCCATAGTGCTCAGAGCCATTTGTTACCTTCATTTCACTTACAACGTGTCCACTACCTGGAACCAGTTGATTATCCACCCAGAGCACAGTTTTCGCAGTGCTACCTGGAATAGTGTGAAATGCATCCTACATTTCCATTCTCTGCGTCGTTTACCGGTGAAGGAACGTTCGGGAGTGATGGAGTCTTCAAAATGCACAATTCGCGTGTTTGGAGTGAGGATAACCCACATGCCACAGTTACTAGCGCTCATCAACTGTGGTTCTTCGTTAATGTGTGGGTCGGTGTTGTTGGGGACAGTTTAATTGGGCCGTATCTGCTACCCAGGCCACTAAATGGTAGGCGCTATTACAACTTTCTCGCCAGAGCATTGCCAGAATTGCTGGAAGACGTCCCGCTCCCTACAAGACAACGCATGTGGTTCCAACATGACAGGGTGCCGGCACATTTCAGTCGTCGTGTGCGTCAATTCCTGAACCGACCGTTCCCAGAAACGTGGATTGGCAGATGTGGTCCTGTACCATGGTCTGCTCGATCCCCAGATATGTCCCCTCTGGACTTTATTATGTGGGAAGAGATGCAAAACCATGTTTACGCAACTCCTGTTGCATTAGAAGAGGATCTGGTTGCCCGGATAGTAGCAGCAGCAGGAACAATTCAGGATACTCCTTGGGTTTTTGCCCGTGTCGGACAAAACATGATCCGACGGTGTAACCTTTGTTTACGTGCCAATGGAGTCATTTTTGATAATCTACTGTAACTGAAATTGGGTTGTGTTAATGTGTTATCTCTTTCTCATAAAAAAATGGAAAATTGTTTGTTGGTTTAATTAATTTGAAGGCAGAGAAATCTTCCTCTACCGGTTTAAATACACCTCATAGGAAAACATGACACAAGGGAAAAATATCTGTTTTTATGTCCCCAACAACCTCCCAGAGTTTGTCGGTTTAAATACTTTTCACCCTATATATTGCTTAATTTTATAGTCTGTAAATAGAATCTTCGGTCACAAATAGATCTAAATTCCTGTTAACAAATTAAGCTGCCCAGTCTTGTGTAGTTTTCTTACACAACGAAGTAAGTTATAAGAAGACTGACATTATATTAACGAAGAAGAAGGTGAAAATTGTGTGTAATTTACGAAATACACTGATCCCTTTTTTTAATCTCTTGTGATCTCTATGCGAATGACTTAGCATAATGCTTTGGACCAGACTGATGTTTATGAGGTACTGATTGGAAGCGAAAATAATTTCCAGTTTTTCGTAACGGCAGATGGGATCAACATGCTCACGGTTAGAGGCTCACGAATGCACAATTGCGCTACGCCACGGGAAATGAGAATCATCAATTCCAACTAAGCGTGTCCGCAGCGCGATTGATTTTAACTGTCCGCTCCAGCGGTCTCATTCGGCCGCTGTGTGGCTGCGCTCATGCATGAAACAATCAACTCGCGGCGCCGTGTGGTGTGCGTCGTATATTAACTAGGCGCGCAGCAATCTGGGCTGGATTAGCGATAAACTCTGCCGCGGATCAAATAGTGTACCACCGGAGCACTCGTTCCTGTTAATAAATGTAGATCTGCCTCCGAGGGGGGATAACGCTCGCCGCTGATCACCTGTGTGTCGCGGAACCAATCAGGTGACGTGGCATTGAGGGTATGAACGTTAATACCACACATGTGCACTGCGTAAAGACACGGTGGTGAATTGTTCTTCACACTGTGCGGCCACACTGGTAACTGTGGACACTGGCTGGGACTTTGTAGGAGATGGAGAGAATATTATACGGAAAATGATGTGGGGCTTACATGTCAAGATCGGACAACCGTTTAAAACGAATGTCGGGACGGTGAAGAATGAACATTAGGTGAGGCTGTGTTGGAACATGGATGGGACAACAGGATATAATAAGTCTTTTGAAGTATGGAAGGTTATTGAAAAATGAGAAATAGCAATAACTGTAACAACAACACAAACATATTTCCGCTCAAGAATAGAGAGGACAGTGCTCAGCGTTAGTGCAGGAAGACAGGACGGACTAAAAGGAAGAAGGTGAAGAAATTAAGGCCTTAGGATACTATTACAGTAGTACAAGTTTATATGCCAACTAGCTCTGCAGATGACGAAGAAATTGAAGAAATATATGATGAGATGAAAGAAATTATTCAGGTGGTGAACGGAGACGAAAATTTAATAGTCATGGATGACTGGAATTCGACAGTAGGAAAAGGGAGAGAAGGAAACATAGTAGGTGATTATGGATTGGGACTAGAAAATGGAAGAGGAAGCAGTCTGTTAGAATTTTGCACAGAGCATAACTTAATCATAGCTAACACTTGGTTCAAGAATCATAAAAGAAGGTTGTATACATGGAAGAATCCTGGAGATACTAAAAGGTATCAGATAGATTATATAATGGTAAGGCAGAGATTTAGGAACCAGGTTTTAAATTGTAGGACATTTCCAGAGGCAGATGTGGACTCTGACCGCAATCTATTGGTTATGAACTGTAGATTAAAACTGAAGAAATTGCCAAAATGTGGGAATTTAAGGAGATGGGACCTGGATAAATTGACTAAACCAGAGGTTGTGCAGAGTTTCAGGGAGAGCATAAGGGAACAATTGACAGGAATGAGGGAAAGAAATACAGTCGATGAAGAATGGGTAGCTCTGAGGGATGAAGTAGTGAAAGCAGCAGAGGATCAAGTAGGTAAAAAGACGAGGGCTAGTAGAAATCCTTGGGTAACAGAAGAAATATTGAATTTAATTGATGAAAGAAGAAAATATAAAAAAAGCAGTAAATGAAGCAGGCAAAAAGGAATACAAACGTCTCAAAAATGAGATCGACAGGAAGTGCAAAATGGCTAAGCAGGCATGGCTAGAGGACAAATGTAAGGATGTGGAGGCTTCCTTCACTAGGGGTAAGATAGATACAGCCTACAGGAATATTAAAGAGACCTTTGGAGGAAAGAGAGCAACTTGCCTGAATATCAAGAGCTCAGATGGAAACCCAATTCTAAGTAAAGAGGGGAAAGCAGATAGGTGAAAGGAGTATATAGAGGGTCTATACAAGGGCGATGTACTTGAGGACAATATTATGGAAATGGAAGAGGATGTAGATGAAGATGAACTGGGAGATATGATACTGCGTGAAGAGTTTGACAGAGCACTGAAAGACCTGAGTCGAAACAAGGCCCCGGGAGTAGACAACATTCCATAAGAACTACTGATGGCCTTGGGAGAGCCAGTCCTGACAAAACTCTGCCATCTGGTGAGCAAGATGTACGAGACAGGCGAAATACCCTCAGACTTCAAGAAGAATATAATAATTCCAATCCCAAAGAAAGCAGGTGTTAACAGATGTGAAAATTACCGAACTATCAGTTTAATAAGTCACAGCTGAAAAATACTAACACGAATTATTTACAGATGAATGGAGAAACTGGTAGAAGCCGACCTCGGGGAAGATTAGTTAGGATTCCGTAGAAATGTTGGAACACGTGAGGCAATACTGACCTTACGACTTATCTTAGAAGATAGATTAAGGAAAGGCAAACCTACGTTTCTAGGATTTGTAGACTTAGAGAAGGCTTTTGACAATGTTGACTGGAATACTCTCTTTCAAATTCTAAACGTGGCAGGGGTAAAATACAGGGAGCGAAAGGCTATTTACAATTTGTACAGAAACCAGATGGCAGTTATAAGAATCGAGGGGCATGAAAGGGAAGCAGTGGTTGGGAAGGGAGTGAGACAGGGTTGTAGCTTCTCCCCGATGTTTTTCAATCTGTATATTGATCAAGCAGTAAAGGAAACAAAAGAAAAATTCGGAGTAGGTATTAAAATCCAGGGAGAAGAAGTAAAAACTTTGAGGTTCGCCGATGACATTGTAATTCTGTCAAGGCTGCAAAGGACTTGGAAGAGCAGTTCAGTGGAATGGACAGTGTCTTGAAAGGAGGATATAAGATGAACATCAACAAAAGCAAAACGAGGATAATGGAATGTAGTTGAATTAAGTCGAGTGATGCTGAGGGAATTAGATTAGGAAATGAGACACTTAAAGTAGTAAAGGAGTTTTGCTATTTGGGGAGCAAAATAACTGATGATGGTCGAAGTAGAGAGGATATAAAATGTAGACTGGCAATGGCAAGGAAAACATTTCTGAAGAAGAGAAATTTGTTAACATCGAGTATAGATTTAAGTGTCAGGAAGTCGATTCTGAAAGTATTTGTATGGAGTGTAGCCATGTATGGAAGTGTAACATGGACAATAAATAGTTTGGACAAGAAGAGAATAGAAGCTTTGGAAATGTGGTGCTACAGAAGAATGTGAAGATTAGATGGGTAGATCACGTAACTAATCAGGAGGTATTGAATAGGATTGGGGAGAAGTTTGTGGCACTACTTGACTAGAAGAAGGGATCGGTTGGTAGGACATGTCCTGAGGCATCAAGGGATCACAAATTTAGCATTGGAGGGCAGCGTGGATGGTATAAATCGTAGAGGGAGACCAAGAGATGAATACACTAAGCAGATTCAGAAGGATGTAGGTTGCAGTAGGTACTGGGAGATGAAGAACCTTGCACAGGATAGAGTAGCATGGAGAGCTGCATCAAACCAATCTCATGACTGAAGACCACAACAACAACAACAAGGATAAAACAATAGATATTTAACGGAGGAGGATCTGGAAGCAGCGCTGTCTAAAGCAGAAGTAGATAAAGTGCTAGGACCAAGAAATATATTTACTTTAATATATTTACGTATTTAAGCCGATCTGATTGAGGCCAATTAGACCCTCTCTTATATCGTAGCGTTGGCACAGACATACAGTATCTTTTTTACGTCATAGTCCCCTAATAAATAACACTTTCAATATGACAAACAGTATTAAAATTATTCAAGTATCTGAAGTGGCAGTGTGAGTAAATAATACTGACTATGAACTAATAAAGTTAATCTCTCTCTCTCTATTCGTTTAGTTGGTTCCGACTCTTCGTGACCCCATGAATCAAATCACGCCACTTTTTCCTGTCTTGCACTTTCTCCCGTAGACCTTCCAGGTTAGAACACATTGCTTCTGTGATGCCATCGATCCATCTCATCCTCTGACGTCCTCTTCTTCTAGTTCCTTCAATCTTCCCCAGCAGTAATGTTTTTTCCAGCGAGGCATGCCTTCGCATTGTGTGTTCAAAGTAGGTCAGCTTTTGTTTTAACATTAGACCTTCCAGGGTGAAATCTGGTTTAATTTGCTCCAATATTGATCTGTTGGTTCTCTTTGCAGTCCATGGAACTCTAAGTTAAAATTGGCAGTAATTGTACTACTGTGACTGCTGCCACTAATAATGATAATAGTAATAATAATTATGACATAATGAGGCAACTGAATGGAACTTCTGAAGTATGAAAATAATGTACGACGGAGGGCTGGACAGTAACGCACAATAATTTTTTTCTCCACTGGTATTGCAGCCGGACTGCTGAAATTTCAAGACGATATAGCTTGAAGTTTTCGCTTCTTAGGGAATTTTTGTTTCACGTCGAACTCTAGCGAGAGAAGCTGTAGCATGAAACAAACATGGTGCACATGTTCCTGTTGCCAACTTGTGAAGAGCAGCGAAGTGTTGTTCGATATTTGTGGGCCAAAGTGCAAAAACCGTGTGAAATTCACAGGGACGTGTGCGACGTACATGGGGACGACTGTATGGATCTTATCAGTGTCTTCAAGAATTCTTCCAAGAGGAAGAACATCAGTGATTCGCCACGCTCCAGGCGGTCGGTAACAGCTGTAACCCCACATATCGTCGGAGCACTCAGGCAGCAATTTTGAACGACCGGCATATGCAACTGTGAACCTTATCGTAATAGCTCAACATTTCCTATGGTGTGGTGTAAGATATTGTTCATGACCTGTTGAAGTTTTGTAAAGTTAGTGCTCGCTGGATGCCTCAGAACCTGAGAGACAACGGTAAGGGCCAGATAATCGTAACAAGCTTGGAGCCCATAACGCGTTACGCCCATAAGGGCATGACTTCCTGAAGGGAATCGTCGCTGGTAATGAGTAGTGGGTGTGCCATTACACACACGAAACCAAGCTGCCCTCTGGGGAGTGGAAACGTTCTGAAAAAAAAGGTTAGGAAAGTGCTTGTAACAGTGTTCTGGGCTACGAATGGTGTGTCATGGGCAGAATTTGCTATACACTGGATCCCAGAGAGTGCTGAAGCCTACATTAAAAATCACGTAAGTTGCGTCGTGCTCTTCATGCCAAACGTCACGACATTAATGTTGTAGTGGCACTAAACAGTATTTTAGGTAGAAGTTTTACATCTTTAGTGTAAATGGAATACCTCATTAACAGCTCTGGCTGTCAACCATGCTATGTCGACACAGCAGATGCGTAAGTGAGTTGCGAGGCGAGGATAACTGAGTGCAGCGGTAAACTGCCCCGCGCATCAAAGAACGATACAGTCAACGGGTCGTTGCAACCACACTCGAGCGAGTCTCTTCGTTATGGGTTGGGTTGGGCTGTTTTGGGGGAGGAGACCAGACAACGAGGTCATCGGTCTAATCGGATTAGGCAAGGACGGGGAAGGAAGTCGGCCGTGCCCTTGCAAAGGAACCAACCCGGCACATGCCTGGAGCTATTTAGGGAAATCACGGAAAACCTGAATCAGGATGGCCGGACGCAGGACTGAACAGTCGTCCTCCCGAATGCAAGTCCTGTGTGCTATCCACTGCGCCACCTCACTTGGTTCTTCGTTATGGACCAGGTTTTAGAGAAACAAATGGGCAGTAACGGAGTATAAATGAGACTGAAATTGAAGACAGGACGTCATTAGATCCGAGGACTTGGTCATGGCTGAGTAGCCACCGGGCTGCGAGATGACTGGGCAGCTCCTGCAGCAGCCTCTGGTTTGAGACCAGGCTGTCTCTGCCGCCACACTGGGTCCTTCAGGGGACTCGGTGCCTAGCCCTGCCGGACTGCTATCCGTGCCTGCTATGGCCGACACTGAGGCCCAGGGAGGGTTCCACAACGCCATTGCCAGACCGATGGGCGGGGGTCGAGAGCCGCGCACAGCCGCCTCCGCCACCATGGAGCAAGGAGCAGCGGGACCACTGCCTCTCATGCCACTCCACCAGCACCTCTGTCGCAACTGGTTGTGGCCTTGCCTTTGCCGCCAGGCCGGAGTCCTGAAGGAGCATCGCCGGGTGCCGCCCTCGCAGCCGACGCCAGCTGCACTGTCCAGAGCTCACGAATAACAAAGTTATAAAGTTGTGCGCATCGTTCCCACTGGATCCCCGCCACGTACGACATCATCACACACGCACTATCCCCTGCAGAGGAGCCACTACAGAGTGGTCCATACAATGCTGATGTTGTCAAGCTTCTGTTCGTGAGGAAATCACCAAATCTGTGTGGGAGATGCTCCAGCGTCCACTATACAGCACGGATCTTGCACTATCTGTTTGGTCCCACGGAGAAATTCTTGGTTGGCCAGCACTTTCCGACAGATGCGAAAGTCAAATCAGCAGTCTGCTGATGGCTGTACTCCAGCCAAATTGACTTCTACGAACAGGGCACATTAAAACTGGTATCGTAGTAGGAGAAATTTGTTGAGAACATTAATGCCTATTAGAAAAGCAGGTAAAAGAGGTAAGTTCATTTGTGATTTTGTTTTGTTTTGTTATATATTATACTTTTTGGTAATATTTATTGTGTGTTACTTTCCGATCTTCCCTTGTAGTAACAGGATATATACGGAAGCTGTTTGGGACAACAGAGGCAAGAGGAGATCCACTTATGAAATGGAATTTGGCATAAGAGGAGATACACTTATGAAATGAGATTTCGCATACACTTCCTTGATTCATAAAAAGGGTGACAAGAGGTTTTGCACAAATTATAGAGGAATAAAGGTTATCGCAACAACATCTAGGCTTTTCTCCAGTAATTTGTGTAAGGAAGTCGAAAGAAACGTGTCGGCTTTAAGTGAAGAGCAAAGTGTTTTTAGGTAACAACGGTCATGTCTTGGTAACATTCACTGTGTCTGGCGGTTATTGGAAAACTGCTTAAAAAAATTGAAGCGTGTACATGACTTTTCTGGAGCTGCAGAAAGCAATGAGAAGAGTTAAGAGTTAATGTGAGAGTAAACTAGATTAACTTGGTTAAAAAGTTGTAAACAACACCAAAAAATTATTAAAACTGCATATAAGGCTACCCGAATTATTTTCGTTGACGGTCTAAGGCTGTGGAATGTCAGCTATTCTGTTTATCATTTATTTGGAACAAACACTGAATAGCTGGTAAGGAAATGCTCAGGCATGAGATTAAAGATTTGTGACGATACTCCTGCTTATCTTTTATTTGAGGTTTACCAGGAAACGAATATGAAGAGGACGTGGAATGCATGCTGAGAAAGCTTAAAGAGCAGTATAGTAAATGAGGTTTGGGAACAAATCTGGACAAAGCGGAGCGTAAGTCTATGGGGCAGGGATTGATGAATATCACAAAGAAGAAAAAATTATATCCAATCATTCCGGCAGATGTAACGAGAACATTAGTGCCACAACAACAACGGGGAAGTGATCTACTAAAGCTTTGCGTGGGATAATATGAAATGGTTGTATTCGGCAAGTCGCTAAGAAAAGATTATTTCATTGTGTGTTGGGAAACATGATTCTTAATGGGGGTGAGCTGTGACCCCAAACAACGCAAATCAGGGAGAAATTCAGATCAGCGGAAATTGACAATATGAGAAAATATCCGCTGTTAACAAGGAAAGATAATATATGAAATGAGAAGGTATGGAGGCGAATGAAGATAACGTGTCGCACAACAAAAACTTTGCAGACTAGAGCACTTCAATGCTGCTGGTATGTACAGAGAATGCCTAACCATGGGGGACCAAGGAAGAGTTTAAAGTGTGTATCACTGCGAGAAGGAGAGGCAGGCCAGTGCTAAGAAGGGTAAAATATGTAAGTAGGCTGTTTAGGTTTTTTTATTGGTAACGCCACGTAGCGCTCTGTATGAAAATCACTGGCTGTGCTGTGTGCAGTCTGTGGCTGGTTTGCATTGTTGTTGGCTATTGTAGTGTTGGGCAGTTGGCTGTTTACAGTGCGTAGCGTTGCGCAGTTTGGAGGTGAGCCGCCAGCAATGGTGGATGTGGGGAGTGAGATGGCGGAGTTTTGTGTGCGGCTGATCTGGACAGAGACAGCAAATTTGTAAGACTGGATGTCATGAACTGATATATATAATAACTGATATATATGACTTTTGAACGATATTAAGGTAAATACATTGCTTGTTCTTTATCAAAATCTTTCATTTGCTAACTACGCCTATCAGTAATTAGTGCCTTCAGTAGTTTGAATCTTTTATTTAGCTGGCAGTAGTGGCGCTCGCTGTGTTCCAGTAGTTCGAGTAACGAAGATTTTTGTGAGGTAATTGATTTGTGAAAGGTATAAGTTAATGTTAGTCAGGGCCATTCTTTTGTAGGGATTACTGAAAGTCAGATTGCGTTGCGCTAAAAAATATTGTGTGTCAGTTTAAGCACAGTCATGTATAATTTTTCTAAGGGGACGTTACAAATACATACAGGAAGAAATGGAAGACGGAGATGTAGCATTGGATGCCAGGAATTAAAAAAAAAAAAACTGTGGATGTTGAAAATGGCAACCGGAGGTGGAAAAACCAAAGAATAAGAAGAAGAAAGAGGAGGAGAAGGAGAAGGAGAAGAAGGCTCTGGGATGTCTATGTGGTAAGGGACTGACGGGTGGGCTGTAGGTGTTGGGAGATTAGCAGTATGCCAACTGAACAAGGAAAACGTAGTTTTGGTCCTTCATTCAGGATGTGGTGGAAAGGGAAGGTTGATTATGGTTGGAAGGGAGGGTAGATTTCAGTAATGAGTTGCTAGTCGGGTAGGTTAGGCGACTGAAATGACGCTGGCGAAGAACAATAAGGTGCGTGGAGATTGAAGGGCGTGGGATGTGCTGATAGTGGCCAGGGTCCTCAAGAACTGAGAGGACTATAGGGTGTTAGGATCCAATTTTATGGGAGATTTTGGAGAGGCGAGATGTCCTATGTGGTACAGAATATGAGTGGGGGAAGGCAGACTCATACGGAATCCCAGATGGAAAGCGTGCATTTCTAATACTTGAAGGGAACAATGTACAGTATCGTGGGAAAAGTGCCAGTTCGTGCTACTCTGGGATGGTTAACGATGAGGTAGAGATGATGGTCGTTGGATTTAGTCCCAGTTTTCGGTCGGTAAGTAGTTTTAACTGATTCTGAACTTTCTGATGGAAGTAAAGTAGGCGAGGTCTCGAGGTTCGTTTGCGATCTAGAGCCAGTCCAGTGCTTCTCAGAAGACCAAGATCAAGTCGTCGGAGGCGGGCAAGGCCGCGTTGTAGAGGAGGCGTACAGCGGTGAAGTACAGTAGGGACTCTGAGTGTCCCGAGACCGATACAGCAGCTGTGAAGGCCCTGTTGGTACTCCGAAAATTGGCGGCTAGTAGGGCTGTGAGGAAGCTAGCTAGACAGCACTGGATCAACAAACAGCTCTCAGCTAGGGAACTAGCCTCGGGAAGGATGGATATAACAGATGATGACGGAGAAGGAGAGTTGACTATGAATTGCAACCTGAACAGTGGAACACTCACAGAATAGGTAGAGGAGATAGTGAATAGGAAGGCGTGCAAGGGCAGTAGAAAAGGTTGGGAACCTTATCGGTCCAGTCTCATGTTTCTGTCCAGCACATAATACTAATGGAGGCGGTAGTATCATAACAATCTTTCATTCCTCGTGCCTCACAAAGAACGTGAAAGCTTGCGTGAACGTGAATAATTTTCCAGTGTGGCTAGTGACGGTCCAGTAACGATTACAAGGGCTGTGATCAGCCGGTTCTGGCACGCCAACCAAGCAAATATCCATACGTAAGTAAATACTCTCCAACTACTTTACAGATTTTATAAGATCGATGAAGAAAAACTAGAGTATTTTGAGTATGTTATTGGATTCAAAAGCACTTTAAAATAGTAAAAAACGCTATGTGATAAAAAGCACCCGGACAGCTATCAGTGGACAATAATACGAGGTATGTCCACCCTTTGCCATTACGACGGATTGAACTCTGCTGATCACACTTTCGGTGACGCGTCTAATTGTCTGTGGAGGAATCGCAGCCCATTATGCCTCACGAGCCGAAGCCAGAGAAGGTGGTGGTGCTGGACGCTGACGTCTGGAGCGAGGTTGGCGTTGTATCTCATCCAAAAGGCGATCCACTGGGTTCCGATTTTAAGACTACAGTACCCTTACATAGCTGTACCCTTGCATAGTATCGATCGTACGCTCTACGCAGCAATCATAAACTAAAGCAAAGACGGCATTGCAGTCCAACAGTGTGCGAGTGTGTGAGCGGGAGCCGAGTGAGAGCCCGTGAGTGGGAGTCGGGTGTGCGAGAGGCCAGAGATGGTTTCTCGGTAGCGAGGCAGCAGATTAGTGGCAGAATATAGCTACAATAGCACACAGTATTTGATTCCTGTTGCGTATTAATAAATGTTGGTTTACAAAAAGGTGTTTTAATTAATAAAATCCAGTATTTGAGAAAGGACATGTTATCATTTTGTAGTTTTCCTTGGATTTCACGATAACATAAGGGCACGACGTTGAATTTGATACAGAGGAGCTATTATTGATTATGTAAAATAATTTAAATATAACTTCATCTTCAGCGTGTGCGAATAAAAAGCTCGGTGCCAAACTGGAGGGAGGTTGTATATGGCAACGCGTGTGTCGGACTTCGATTCCACAGCAAGCTTCGGAGACCACGGAGAAGACAACACAGCAAACGGTGACTCCGCAGAATTTCAGCACAGCAGCGCTTCGAAATTAATTGAATTTAACGTTGTGTAGAAATGATCAGGAATGGGAACAATCAACAGTTCTACTGACTTTTAACATGCGAGTGAACTTTTCAATAAAACGCAGGCATAAGTTGTGACGAACAGCGATTGTTGTGAACAATATTAATACGGCAAAATCAGAACAAAACAGTCGTGTTACTAAAGAGGAGGGAGGACAATTTAATAACGTGGTTGACGGAGAACAAATTAATATGATGGAAAATACACACATCAAAAAAAGTTATCCATCACCACGGTTCCCAGAACTCCTGAAGATAGACGGTGACTGTGGATATTGTATCACAGTCTCAGTCCCTTTGACTGTTCAGAGATGGTACTAAATCCAACCAAAGATGTAAACAACCATGCATGAGCACCGCCTATCAGACGGAGGGGGTCCGACAGCCGATCAGTTCCAGACATTCCACCAGGAAGGAGGTACACGGTTCGTGTTGTCTGTAGTTCAACCATGCCTAGATGGTCAATACCGCTTTTCGATCGCGTCCGTATTGTTACTTTCTGCCAGGAAGGACTCTCAACAAGGGAAATGTCCAGACGTCTCGGAGTGAACCAAAGCGATGTTGTTCGGACATGGAGGAGAAACAGAGAGACCGGAACTGCCGATGATATGCCTCGTTCAGGCCGCCCCAAAGTCTACTACTGCAGTGGATGACCGCTACCTATGGATCATGGCTCGGAGGAACCCTGACAGCAACGCCACCACGTTGAATAATGCTTTTCGTGCAGCCACAGGATGTCGTGTTACTACTCAAAGTGCGCGCAATAGGCTGCATGATACGCAACTTCACTCCTGACGTCCATGGCGAGGTCTGTCTTTGCAACCACGACACCATGCAGTACGGTACAGATGGGCCCGACAACATGCCGAATGGATCGCTCAGGATTGGCATCACGTTCTCTCCACCGATGAGTGTCGCTTATGCCTCCAACCAGACAATCGTCTGAGACGTGTTTGGAGGCAACCCGGTCAGGCTGAACGCCTTAGACACACTGTCCAGCGAGTGCAGCAAGGTGGAGGTTCCTTGCTGTTTTGGGGTGGCATTACGTGGGGCCGACGTACGCCGCTGGTGGAAGCCACCGTAACTACTGTTCGATACGTGAATGCCATCCTCCGACCGATAGTGCAACCATATCTGCAGCATATTGGTGAGGCATTCGTCTTCGTGGATGGCAATTCACGCCCCCATCGTGCACACCTTACGAATGACTTCCGTCAGGATAACGACATCGCTCGACTAGAGTGGCCAGCATGTTCTCCAGACATGAACCCTTTCGAACATGCCTGAGTTATACTGAAAAGGGTGGTTTATGGACGGCGTGACCCACCAACCACTCTGAGGGATCTACGCCGAATCGCTGTTGTGGAGTGGGACAATCTGGACAAACAATGCCTTAATGAACTTGTGGATACTATGCCACAAGGAATACAGGTGTGTATCAATGCAAGAGAACGTGCTACTGGGCATCAGAGGTACCGGTGTGTACAGCAGTCTGGACCACCACCTCTGAAGGTCTCACTGTATGGTGGTACAACATGCAATGCGTGGTTTTCATGAACAGTTTAAAGGGCGCAAATGATGTTTATGTTGATCTCTATTCCAATTTTCTGTACAGGTTCCGGAACTCTCGGAACCGAGGTGATGCGAAATCTTTTTTTGATGTGTGCACTACAGTTAATTCGACAGAGGATAGTATTATTGTTAGTTTTGATTTGCCTAAGGCAAGTTCAACATCGGTGGTTATCCAGCAAACAGAAACTGCTTTTGTCACTAAGGACTCTGTGTCCCAGCTATGAGAAGCAATCAAAAATGTTCATGAGGAAAGAAGACAGGCGTGTGTAGAAACACGAGCTTTTCATGAGGAAAATAAAAAGGCGCGTGAGAAAACATCAAAATTTTATGAGGAAACAAGAAAGTTCCATCAGGAAATTAAAAATGATTATCAGACACTGATTAATACGATTAGTAATTTTCAATCGGAACTCATCAGATCATTTGAACAAAAGTATGATAAACTCCGAGAAAGATTTGAAGACAAACATGAGGCCATTGTCAGCGAAATTACAAATCTTAAAATACAAGTTAATGGACGGTGTAATCAAACGCAAGATTCTGTTAGCAAAGTGGTGGATGTGAGAGATGATCTGATCATTGCGCATTGAATGACCCCGTTGATTCCTCTAAAATGGCTCTGAGCACTATGGGACTCAACTGCTGAGGTCATTAGTCCCCTAGAACTTAGAACTAGTTAAACCTAACTAACCTAAGGACATCACAAACATCCATGCCCGAGGCAGGATTCGAACCTGCGACCGTAGCGGTCTTGCGGTTCCAGACTGCAGCGCCTTTAACCGCACGGCCACTTCGGCCGGCGTTGATTCCTCTGAGACTGGATAATTTTAATCATAGGATTCCAACTTTTATCCATTTGAAAGCCGTTATCGCGCGATTTATAAGATTATCGGCAAGACGCATTTCCGCCGATTCGTTAATTACTGAACTCGAAAGCTGGAAACTGGAGCTAAAATTTTTGTTCTATTGTATTCCGTTGAGTGTCCCATGGACAGTGTCCTGCTACTGCTGATTTTAAAGATGCTGAAGACGGGTGTGTTTTTCGTGTGCTGAACAGCGTTTTCGGACAGTTCGCGTCGTCTGGCCTATATGCAGCACCACAGTCACAGGAAGTATTATGAGTACCAGCTTTTTTCAATTGTAAGTCGTCTTTAACGGATTCAACCAGGGCTAAGCTCTTTGCTAGTGGGCGGTGGATAAACTTTGTTTAATTTTTCCTGTGCAGTCTGCCTGCTGAAGAAACATTCCCGGCGTGTTGGCCCAACGACATGTAAGGCCTTTGGTTACTCGGGAAATTTCTTTTCCTATTTTAATTCTTGTCTCTAGTCCTTCGTTAACTGGAGCAACATGTATCTTATTATGCTTCGCAATTACTAAATATACATGGGAATAGGACATAAGTCCTAATCTAATTGTAATTCGTCTCTCTGTCAGACTCCTCCTCTCCCCTATCTTTATTTATGTCCTCCTCCTCCCCCTCTTTCTGTCCATCAGCTCCTTCCCTCTCTCTCTGTCAATCTCCTTTTCCACCAGCTCTCTCCATCGTTTGCTCCGTCCTCTCTCTGTTCATCTCCAGGTACCCCTTCTTTCGGTTCTCTCCTCCCCCCCCCCCCCCCTCTCTCTGTGCATTTCCTCTTCCCGCTCCCACTGACTTTATTTATTGTTACAGTCAACGAAACATTGATTGGGAAGTGAAGTCGCTTAAAATAAATGGGTAAAGTACCTGGGATACAGGCTATGAGAGAGGCCTCTTTTGCTACTGAATCTGTGAGGACAGTAACCTGCGACTTAACTTTATATGCTAGTACACATTTATTGCGCTCTCGACAGAAGGTCGATATGGACTGTACATTGGAACGGTGTCACATGGATTTTATAAATATTTGACAATCGTACGTGCGTCTATTTCACTGCTTCTTCTCTCCTCAGTTGTCGCATTTACTGTAAACACAGTATGTGCAACGGATCGGCCTGTGGTAAAGCCACTCTGTTCTTCTCCTTTTACGAGTCATTCCCCAGAATTTTATTTGTTTTTGTTTTTTGTTTATATGGTGGTGAATTGTGTGTTGGCCATTCGTGCGGCATAGTAGGAACGTATCTGACGAATCGTCTGCGATAACGACGCGGCTTGGGAAGTGTGAGGGAAGTTCGATGCTGGTGAGAGAGGTTTGAAAAAGCGGCGTAGCAGTAGGCGGAAGCTCCTGTCGTGTATGCCGCAGAATCGCAAAGCGGCAGAGCGGTGCAGGTCGGCTTGTTGACTGACCGAGTAACTGACTGACTGACTGGTCTTTTCTCAACCCTCGACGCGCAAAGCCCGGACGCCAACTGGCGCGCACAAAAACCCTAAGAGTGTTTGTGGAGCGCGGCCGCAGAGCTTCCCGCGCGCGGCTAAATGCGGTCCCTTTGACGCGGCGTGTTTGCCGGCTGCTCTGCGATCCTGACGAACGAGTGGCGAATTTTGCGGCCGGGCAGCAAAATAGAGCCGCGCGCACGCGCGCCCGGTGATGTGGTGGATGGCGATGGGTGGCTTCTGCGGCGCGGGCGATGGCCGGGCGCTCACCTCGAGCTATCGACTCAATTTGTAGGCCCGAGTTTGCCAATTAAGGACCTGATGGCCGGTTATGGAGCCGGGCTAATTGGGGTGAAATAGGCCGTTTTACCGTTCTGGTTCCGCTGTCCGCCTCTCGAAATAGCACGCTTCGATGAGCGCAGCCTACACCCACCAGCCAACTGACAGACTGCCCTCTGGCCTTGCGCTCTACGTGTATGTACACTGCCGGAAAAAATCGCAACGCGTTCAGAGAGAAGGTCATTTTACTGGCAAGTGGGGCGACAGGTAGTTTACCATTGTAGGAATATACGAGGGCTAAAACTTTAATAGTGGCAACTATTTATTTACAGCTCGTACAAAGTGGCAACTATTTATTTACAGCTCGTACAAAATAGATAAGTGTTTCAAAGTTTTACTGACCTTCAGAGTAGTCACCAGCATTGTGTATAACCCGTTGCCAGCGATGTGGAAGTCGTAGGATACTCTTAGCAGTGCCAGATATGTTGACAGTTCGAGCGGCGCGGTCTGTTCAAAACGGTTCAAATGTCTGTGAGCACTATGGGCCATCTCAGGTCATCAGTCCCCTAGAACTTAGAACTTCTTAAACCTATCTAACCTAAGGACATCACACACATCAATGCCCGAGGCAGGATTCGAACCTTCGACCGTAGTGGTCGTGCGGTTTCAGACTGGAGCGCCTAGAACCGCTCGGTCACACCGCCGGCTGGCGCGGTCTATTGCCCGACGAATTTGCAGCAGTTCTGAAGCGAATGCCGTGAAGTGTTTCCTTCAGTTTAGAAAATCGAGTTGAATTCACGAGGTCTTAAGTCAACAGAGTGCAGTAGGCGGTATAGCACTTAGCTGCCCCATCAGTCAAACAAATCAGTTACAGCTTGCACTGTACGTGCTTGAGCATTGTCCTGCAAAATGATGGTCACGTCCTGCAGAAAATACCATCACTTCTGTCTCTATGCTGTTCATTTTTGGGACACAACCAACTCGTTTTCTAAACTGAAGGAAATACTCCACGGCATTCGCTTCAGAACTGCTACAAATTCGTCGGCCAATAGACCGCGCCGCTCCAACTGTCAACACAACTGGTACTGCTAAGAGTATCCTACGACCTCCGCGTAGCTGGCAACGGGTTATACACAATGCTGGTGACTACTTTGAAGGTCAGTAAAACTTTGAAACACGTATCTATTTCGTACGAGCTGTAAATAAATAGTTGCCGCTATTAAAGTTCCGACTCTCGTATATGGCTCACCTCGTATGATTAGAAATTCGTACAAAACGAAACAAATATGTCGCAGTCATTGGTGTCCGAACAGTTAAATCAATACATGGTGCACCCTGTACTGGATTGGATTGTTTTGGGGAGGAGACCAAATAGCGAGGTCATCGGTCTCATCGGAGTAGGAAAGGACGGGGTAGGAAGTTGGCTGTGCCCTTTCAAAGGAACCATCCCAGCATTTGCCTGGAGCGATTTCGGTAAATCACGGAAAAACTAGGTCAGGATGGCTGGAAGCGGAATTGAACCGTCGTCCTCCTGAATTCGAGTCCGGTGTGCTAACCACTGCGCCACCTCGCTAGGTGCACCCTGCTCTGGCAGTCATGTAGGCGTGTATTCTCCCATGCAAAGTGCCCGAATGCCATCCTGCGATAGACCGTACGACGCATCTTCTTGCGCTTCTCTCTCTCTCTCTCTCTCTTTTGTCTGTAATGCGGCAATGACTCCTGAAGACCCTATATAACCATTGAATTCGTCCTTCTTCATGTCCCTTACTTGCTTAACAGACGGGAGATTTGGTGATTTTGTTGGTCAGGCCAGTTGTGCACCACGAACAGCACGTAGATCACAACAACAGCCGTATGTCGACGAGCACTGTACAGCTGAAAAAAGCGTATCACCTTCCTCTCGAAGAACTGACTAGAGACGAAGACAATGTATCGATGTTTTGAAAATATCGAGCTCCCGTCCATAAACATCGAGCTTAGTATCGATTTTTTCAATGGCGTTACATCGCCGAAGCATCGACGACAGCCGAGAGGTCTAAGGCATTGCTGGCATGGACTGTGCGGCTGGTCCCGGCGGAGGTTCGAGTCCTCCCTCGGGCCTGGGTGTGTGTGTTTGCCCTTAGGATAATATACGTTAAGTAGTGTGTAAGCTTAGGGACTGATGGCCTTAGCAGTTATGTCCCATAAGATTTCACACACATTTGAACATCGACGACAAAAGTCCGAAAACATCGACATCGTTCAACAATGGATCATTCATTCCGTTCGTGGATGGTGAGCCGTCGATATGTCCAGTCACGTAATTCGTGCAATGCCAGCTTTTATTGCTGGCAACACGATTTTTGTACTTTTAAAGAAGCATGTAAGTAAAATATGAAGTTTTCAACATTATCATTTTCTCCAAACAATCTCAATTTAATTACGCGCTGCAGTAATTGGGTACAAGTGATTCTCACTATCGGTTGCCATTTGATGACGTTACAACACAGGATGGAGCAAAATTAAACTAAGCCACTGAAGCCAGTGTCAGTTTTATAGTCATCGATAACAAACTGTGTTCCCCTGTAGACGGAAAATGTTTATTACAATTAATGAAAGAGATGTGTCCATTGTACAATGCTACAAGTCGAGCAACAATAAAAACTAGGTCTCCCGGTGTATATGAAGCAATGAGTGATCTTTTCAAAACATGCATAAAGAATGCACTGCCTACGATATTTGGACTGTAACAATGCAAAATAAATCATTTGGTGCATTACTATTCACTATCTTGACAAGTCTCAAATCGTCAGAGAAATGTTAGGTGTTTTTGAGTTGACAGAACATCGCACGTCGCTGAACATCACTGAAACAAACACACATAATTTCTCCGAGAGGAAAATTTCAATTGAAACAATGTCAGTTATCATCACAGATAATGACAGCGCTGTTGTGGAGGTCAGTCGGGAAATGTTTGTCGAAAAACAGAGTATTCCATGTTCTGCTCTTACGATTAACTTGGTGGTTACTAAATCGGTTGATAACGCAAAATTGATAAGTAAGGTCCGAGATGTTGTGAAATATATTACGGGGACCGTAAATGCAATTTACGATTTACGGAAAAGACCGGTAGAAACGGGACTGAAAGAAGCTCAATTAAAAAAAAAAATACACTTGATGTTCGCACACGAGGGAACTTGTGTTTTTGTACGTTGGAACGATTCATGTAGCTACTGTCCCTCGTGGGAGCGATACTTCTAACTAGACCTGTTACACCCCAACGCTTTTCTAGCAGCGAGTTAGAGAATGTTAAAAAAATGGCGGAACTGCTACGACCATTTTAAAAATTAACAAAATAAATTTCAGCAGACACTTACGTTACAGTAAGCAAAGTGATCCAGTCAGTTGTTCGGGACGCAGTCGAAAATACGAAGATTGGAACTTAAATACTGGCAACTATTTATTCACAACCGATACAAAATAGTCACATGTTTGCACCTGTTACTGTCCTTCAAAGTAGTCACCATCGTTGTGTAGAACCCATTGCCAGCGATGTGGAAGCCATAACATACCGTTAGCAGAGCCTATTCTGTTGATGGTGAGAATGGAGTGGTCTAAAGTTATGGTGACTCTCGTGTACGATTGTGATGGTGTTACCCTAACGCATTACGTTCCTCCACGGCAGAGCCTCAGTGAACAGTATTACTGTTCCTTTTTGGAGCATCAACTGCGACCAGCTTTGCCAAAGAAGCGGCGACACTTTCTGCGCAACTCACCCATCATTTTGCACGACAATGTGCTGGCGCATACAGCGCAAGCTGTGGCTGCTCTGTTCGGTCGATGGGACTGGGAAGTACTGTACCATCCACCATACTCCCGGGACTTGAGTCCTTGTGGCTGATTTGATTCCGAAGATGAATGAACCACTTCCTGGCATTCGCTTCAGAACTGTTACAGAGATTCGACAGGCAGTATCAACAGAACAGGCTCTGCTAGCGGTAGTTACATATGTTTTGACCTACGTAACTACTCACAACGAATCCTGCTCCCGTTATACTGTTGCTGTTGATTTGACTCTATGTTAGTCTGACCAGAAATACTTATGTTCATTTCCCTTTAGCGACTCCTATTATATCTAGAGTGAGCCTTAGAACTTCCCTTTTCAGATGTCCTGACTTCCCTGCCAAATTCAAACTTACATTCAAACTTAAATTCCACGCTTCAACTTATAGTATGTTTCCGTTTCGTTGGTTATTCTATTTTTTTCGTATGGTCAGCTCCCTTACCGGTGATTCGAATGCAACTTCCTGCCATTAATCATTGCTGCTTCATCCACCTTTTAATGCTGGTTTCCTAAATTTCCGTTCGCTGCTCCGCCCCCTTCGACAAGACCGTTGGCAGGTCGATGGTGGCTTGTTATGCCGAAAGTTTTTCGACGCTACTGCTGATCTTTATCCAGATTTTAAGTAATGACTAGATTAAACCCTGGATCCAGAACACTTTGATTACTAATCAGAGACGATTCTCTCCTTTTTTCTTCATTTTGTTGGTCGTTGTTCTCGGCATATGGACTGCGCGGACATCACAGGACACCCTTTCAAGTTCATAGTTAAATACTTCACTCAGTTCTTCTATTACAGAGTGCAGCCAGCCCTCTAACGGAACGCGCTGAACGGCTGCGCCGCCACGCTAGACCCCAGTTCTTCGTGTTCCCTTCTTCTCACTATAAGATGTTTTCAATTAAGTGATCAATAATCGTTTGAGTGCGCACTACCGGGTACCTTCTCTTCGTTTTAACAATTACCATCCTTTTACCCACATTTAAAGCGTGTTGCCTTCCATTGCATCAAGCGGGTATTATGTACAAGTATTTCTGCATTTCCGTACGATCGTCCAAATACTAAACTTTCGTGCAGGTAACACCATTGTCAGTGAACATTCCGATAGTGCTTCTACTCCTATATGGCACTATAAAATGCTTTTGGTACAGCATCGGTTTCACAGGTTATGTAACACTTTTTTCTGACCGATCTTTGTTTTCCAACTACCTTTCACTGCTTTACTGTACTACCACCACGCAGAGTTACTGACGTTCATAGATTTGGGAGTTGTTTCTTCCATTGCTTTTAGAACAGTTGCGAAATAATTCACCTGTTATATCTTAAGGGGTACCGTAGTAGAAGACGACATTTTTTGTCTCATTTTTTCAGTTTAATGGTAGTAAGTTTTTTACTTTAATGGTCATTAGACTTTCTTTTATCACCCAAAAGTGAATTTTTCTTTGTGTTGCCAACCAGTTCTAATGCACAAAAGATGAGTTGTGTGAAATTTTGGCTCGATAAGAAAAGAAGAAGGAGGGCACGTCGTCCTCTAAATGTAAAAGAAAGGAAAAAACATAAATTCGTTTTTATTTCCTATGTAAAATAATGTTATCAGAAGTAACTGACTAAACAATAATTTTATTATTTCCTACGTGATTATAAAATTGCTCTATTAATTTTAATAATGAAGTCCTTGAAAAGACTCTTTTGAAGAATTGTGAAACAAATTTTCCTTTAAAGATTCTTATTATTTGATGAAGTCTTTTTTAACTCTATAAACTTCAGGCGATACTCAGATACAATGTGAAGCACATGCTGCTTCCATTTCTGATTTTTATTTATTTCTGGTTTTTTTATTTATTTATTACAATCCACAATGAGGTTGACGCCTCTCACACCCTGATTATTTACAATTTTCAGTTTGATAAATGGGTCCAGAGGATTGACGAAATATTCATTTTGATTCCTGTGCGGGCTACATCACTTGTGGAACTTGTCACTCAAATCAAGTTTGATAAGAAATACTGTCATTTCATTAGAAAGGAACTGATTAAATTTATTATTGGTAATTTCCGGGATTCTGATAGTTCTGCCGCACGATTCCATGCGTTGACGCAGTTTCATTTCTGAATCAGAATACCAGTTACCATCGGAGATGACCAGATGATCAAGGTCACAGAACAAGAGACATGAACATAAATTTTGTACAGTTGGATTACACTTAGGCGATATAACTACCGACAACCTGGTGATTACAAAAGTTTTGAAACTATACCGAAATCCAGATATGGTGCTTTGGCTTTAGAAGGCCCACAGGAACTTCAGAAGGGGCTTTCAACATACACAGTGATAAGGAAAATACAAATATAATAAATTTAATTTATTTTTGACAACATAATTCAAATTTATCAAGAACGCATATTTTTTTTCGAACAACAAACAGCTCTCACCAACCACCTTTCAATTTGGGTAGACCACTCCCTGAAACAAGAGAAGACACCCCACGAAATGGTGGGTCGACAAGAGAGAGACAGACCTATGCCTACTTTTTACCTTACTAATTTGAAAGTCCGAAATGTTCGCAAAATTATCAGCTTTGAATGAACTGAAGATTTATCTTTTCTCTTATTTTCAAACGCAGTTACATGTAAAATTTATATTATAAAGTACATCAATACACAACTTAATTGTAGAGTATAACTAACTCCTACCTCTCCACAGAGCCTTGGCATTTCTCCCTTTCTCAAATAACTCGTTATCGATTCCATTAACCTTGACCCTTCTTTCAACCGCTAACTGGCCGACAGCTGGCTACCCTCTTCAATAATAATGACCCTCAAAGCGTCAGAAGTTATTACTTTAATAATTTTTTGAAAAAATGTTCGCTTTTGCTTTTGAGCCTTTGGCTTATTGATACATAGCTTTTAATTTGGGTATGAGAGTCTCAGATTCGGTGTCGAAATTCGTGCTTTTCCAAATAAATCATCACTTCCCGCACAGGTAATGGGGCTTTCTGACGCGTAAATGGACAGTTAATTTGCACACACACAAATTGCAAATGCCATTAGCGTTTGCTTGACAAATGGCTTTGCTTCTATGTAACAATAATCGCGCAAATAAGTTATCTCTTGTAAACGAACTGACTACAAAACTAATATTTTTTATAGTTTCTGATGACTGTTGTCTATAGTGGGACCAGGAGCAGAAAATTTTAAACGAGATCAGGAAGTGCAGCAGTGAGCAAAATATTAGGAACAAGAAAGTTTGGTAGAAGCCATGGACGGGATGATGGCCTCCAGTTACAGGATAGCTTAGGGACAACGTACCAGGCCATCAGCACTTTGAAACCAAATGTAGAGAACCATGCAGTGACAGTGGGTGGGGTGGAAAACATTTTCGTCAGGGATGGGGCGTACGACACAAGTGGTGGGTGACCTGGAGAAGAAAACACCCTTGACTCGTAGCATTAGTGAACGCTCTGCTGATTTGTTCCGACGTCACTATCGGCCATGCCTTCATGGCGCTGTGAGATGAGTTTTGTGTGGTTAGACGTAACACTAACGGCAGCCCACTTGACATATTTTTCTCTGGTACCAGCAACGACTGTCGATACATAGGGTTTCACTAGGCATGGCTTACACCTGTACTGATCTCAGAAGGGACGTTTGATGCTCCTGACTCACGTAAGTATGGGGGAGGGGGGCAGGGAGACGGGGATGGGTTGATATCTCGCTACGCATGGATAGATATGTGTTCTCATGGTTTAGAGAAGTAAACCTTTTTTAGAAACAATTCAGACAACTGATTCTCCTGCCTGAAGAGTATCTCTAGTGATCTAAAAAATTCTGAAATAATCTCTCACAAGATAGATTCAAACAGAAAATAAAACATAGTTATATGACGTTTGTGTTACTGGTATATATACAACATAATTTTTGTTTTGTTTTGTTTGCATAATCCCGGTTCCCAGAACTCCTGCAGACAGACGTTGACCGTGGATATTGCATCACAGACACAGTCCCTTTGAGTGTTCAGAGATGGCACTATACCTGCCCTAAGATGTAAACAATCATGCATGAGCAGCGCCTATTAGACGGAGGGGGTCCGACAACCGATCAGTTACAGTCATTCCACCGGGAAGGAGGTACACGGCTGGTGTTATCTGTAGTTCAACCATGCCTGGACGTTCAATACCACGCGTCCGCATTGCTACTTTGTGCCAGGAAGGGCTCTCGGAGTGAAACAAAGCGATGTTGTTCGGACATGGAGGAGATACAGAGAGTCAGGGACTGTCGATGAGATGCCCCGCTCAGGCCGCCCAAGGGCTCCTACTGTAGTGAATGACCGCTACCTATGGATTATGGCCGGCCGGAGTGACCGAGCGGTTCTAGGCGATACAGTCTAGAACCGCACAGCCACTACGGTCGCAAGTTCGAATCCTGAATCGGGCATGCATGTGTGTGATGTCCTTAGGTTAGTTAGGTTTAAGTAGTTCTAAGTTCTAGGGGACTGATGACCTCAGACGTTACGTCCCATAGTGCTCAGAGCCATTTTAACCATTTTATAGATTATGACTTCAAGGAACCCTGACAGAAACGCCACCATGTTGAATAATGCTTTTCGTGCAGCCACAGGACGTCGTGTTACGACTCAAACTGCGCGCAGACGGCTGCATGATGCGCGACTTCACAATCGACGCCCATGGCGACATCCGTCTTTGCAACCACGACACCATGCAGCGCCTTAGAGATGGGCCCAATAACGTGCCGAATGGACCGCTCAGGACTGGCATCACGTTCTCTTCACCGATGAGTGCCGTATATGCCTTCAACCAGACAATCGTCGGGGACGTTCTTGGAGGCACCCCAGTCACGCTGAACGCCTTAGACACACTGTCCAGCGGGTGCAAAAAGGTGGAGGTTCCCTGCTGCTTTGGGGTGGCATTATGTGGGCTGCCGTACGCCGCTGGTGGTGATGGAAGGCGCCGTAACAGCTGTAGGATATGTGAATGCCATCCTCCGACCGATAGTGCAACCATATCTGCAGAATATTGGCGAGGCATTTGTCTTCATAGACAATTCGGGTCCCATCGTGCACATCTTGTGAATGACTTCTTTCATGATAACGACATCGCTCGAACTGGTGGTCAGCATGTTCTCTAGACATGAACCCTATCGAACATGCCTGGAATTGGTTGAAAAGGGCTGTTTATGGACTACGTGACACACCAACCACTCTGAGGGATCTACACCGATACGCCGTTGAGGAATGGGACTACCTGGACCAACAGTCCCTTGATGAACTTTTGGATAGTATGCCACGACGAGTACAGGCACGCATCAATGCAAGAGGACGTGCTACTGGGTATTAGAGGTACCGGTGTGTACAGCAGTCTGGACCACCACCTCTGAAGCTCTCTCTGTATGATGGTACAACATGCAATGTGTGGTTTTCATGATCAATTAAAAAATGCGGAAAAAATGTTTATGTTGACCTCTATTCCAGTTTTCTGTACAGGTTCCAGAACTCTCGGAACCTAGGTGATGCAAACCTTTTTTTTATATATGTGTGCTTCCTGTCGGAAGATTCAAGTGGCCGAGTGGTTCTAGGCACTTCAGTCCAGAACCGCGCGACTGCTACGATGGCAAGTTCAAATCCTGCCTCGGGCATGCATGTGTGTGAAGTCCTTAGGTTAGTTAGGTGTAAGAAGTTCTAAGTTCTAGGGAACTGATGACCTCGGATGTTAAGTCCCATAGTGCTCAGAGCCATTTGAACCATTTTGATTCAAGTGACATCCTGGATACATTTTCGCTGGTGGCTCCGAAGTACGATGCGAGAGCGAGCCGACTTGGCGCCCACAAACGAGTCAAATATGAGTCGATCCAGTAGGAGGGTTGGTCATGTCTGCCCGATCGTTTTGCAGCTAAGTTGTTAAGCCATACTTGGTCGTCCATCTTGCTTCCATCTGCAGTCAGTATCCTCCCTTTGCTGCGATCGTCAGCGAGTTGCTCCACTTGTCACTGTCAATATTAAATGCGCACATATCACGCTAGACGCAGTTCCTAAAGCGTACTGAAGGTCTTCCAATATATGTTTTCCCAGGTATACTCAGAAGCGAGATTCCACGGTGATAGTTATAATCGCCGCGAGCACCTTTACCTTTGTATAAAGTAACAATATTGGCATCGCGCATGTCTTGCGGCAAAGTACCGTCAGCCCAAAATTTCAGTAAGAGGCTGAACAGCAGCAGAAAAACTGGCTTAAGTTTTATAATTTCTGTGGAGATGTTGTCTTTGCCTGGGCACTTCCCACATTTAAGCTGTGCAATTGCTCTTTGGAGCTCCCCCATAGTTGGAGTGACATCCTAGTCATGTCAAGGTGTAATCTCAGTAATTTCATCCATTGCATTTGGACTAATGTTGATGGTATGTGAGTAGAGGCTGGAGTAATGGCCTACCCAACGATACAATTGACGATTTCAATCTGTGATGGCTTTTCCATCTATTTACTTGAGTGGTACGCTCTTCTTTTGGAATGGGTCCAATGGCCCGTTTGATGCCCGAGTACACACCATCAATGTCGCCAGCACTGAAACACTCCTGCATGCCAGTGCAAAGTTTCTCCCAATAGGAATTGACGCAGCTGCGGACAGGGCGTCAAACAGCTGCCATGGCTTTGCGTAGCTCCCTGCTTGTAGAACTGCATGGGGTTTTATGCCAGATGACAGTGGCCTGACGCTTAGCCTCAAGGATAGGTTTCAGAACATTCACGTTCTCGTTGAACCAATCCTGGGATTTTGCTTCCAGATTACCTAACACGTTTCCCGGCGTAACGTTAAGAAGTGATTTTATCTTCTACCAATCGTCAGAAAAAGGAGCGGCTGGGTCCCAAGGATCCACCTCTTTTCGTATCTCGTCGCTAAATACTTCTACTGCAGCAGTGTTTCTTGTTTGGCAAAGATTAATTTTTGGTTTGCAAGGTGTTCTGGAGAGTGAAACTTTTTAGTCACGTAGCGCACTTTTGTCGCTACTAGTGCATGATCCGTGTCACAGTGTGCACTACGGAAAGACCGTGTATGTAAAAAGATCTTTCCTTTTAGTTACAATAAAATCGAATTGGTGGCAATGTTCTGAGCGGGGGTGCATCTAGTAAACCTTGTGGTTCAGTTTGCCTTTAACGTATGTATTGGTGACACATAACTGATACTTTGCACAGAATTCAAGCAACCGTAGACCATTTTCATTCATCTTACACACTCCGTGTTTGCCTTGGCTGTCAGGCGAAGTGGCTAAATCAATACCAATACGAGCGTTGAAATCACCAAGGATGCATAGACGGTCCCCGGAGTGGACTCCTTGTACCCCATTGCTGAGTTGTTCATAAGACTGGCCCTTGGCATCTGCAGCTGAAGTGCGTATTGGTGCGTATACAGATATCAGCGTCAGTGGTCCACTATTTGTTGCGACACGCAGAGTCATAATGCGGTCTGAGATCCCAATCGGATTTTCGGTACAACACAGCAAGTCACTGCGGACAACAAAACCGATTCCGTGCTGTCTGGGGCTAGCAACATCTTTGCCCTTCTAGAAGAAAGTGTAGTTTTTTTCCCGTATTGAGCCTTTCCTGGTAGTCTGGTTTCCTGCAGTGCTGTTATAGCGATATTGAGTCTGGCTAGCTCTAAATCGATAGCAGCCGTTTAGCGTAGCTCTAGTGTGCTTCCACAGGTGTCCGGCAAGCCTTGCAGCATAGTGCGGATGTTCCATGTACCGATGCGTAATGAAATACAATTACTTTTATTTTTATTTTTTATTTTTGTAGCAGCGGGTGTCGATATTATGGTGACGACTTCTAGCAGTGCTAGTGTTCCATACAGCCAGTGAAACAATGGGCCAGTACGTAAATGAATGGGGGCTGCCCAGCCTGAATCGGGCGACGATTTGCCAGTGGACCTACGATGGGCCTTCCACTTACAATAGCGATCCCTGGCGATCGCTCCTACGCCCATTAGAGCGAGCTTATGACCGGTAACTGCCGCTAATCCTGTTGTTTTCACGTGGATGGAGAGTCCTCTCCGTGGATGCTACTGCGTCTGGGATGCAGATTTTTACTGACGGCGAACTTGCCCACTACTCGTGCCATTCTCCCGGCCTAACTGACGGGTTCCACAGGAGCGAAAATACGCGACGTGCGGAGTCAGGTTGGTGGCAGGCAATTGCCGCTCATTTCCGATTGGGTCGTACTTTCGCCTAACGAAAGTGCCGATTCTAAGTTTCAATTTGGAGCTGTACTTCTCCTATACGGATGGTATGCCATTGCTAACGAAGTCAGTCAAGAGATGGGAAACAGAATAGGACAAGAGGGAAGAAAGGGCATTGTGAGACATACTTTGTCGGGTTCCTCTGCAGAGGCCCGTCCGGCTTGGGAGGCCCTGCCGGTAGCACGCAAACCCTCTCGCCTTCACGGACAGTGCTACTCTAAGGCGATGAGGTTTCGTTTCTGTTTGGCGTAGGACGCCCAAGTCTCAGCTCTAGACAGGAGAGTACTCAACACACATGATAGATACCCAAGTATTTCTGTCGATAATGTAAGATGTTTGTTGTACCATTGGTTTTTTTTGGTCATCAGTCAACTGACTGGTTTGATGCGGCCCGCCACGAATTCCTTTCCTGTGCTAACCTCTTCATCTCAGAGTAGCACTTGCAACCTACGTCCTCAATTATTTGCTTGACGTATTCAATCTCTGTCTTCCTCTACAGTTTTTGCCCTCTACAGCTCCCTCTAGTACCATGGAAGTCATTCCCTCATGTCTTAGCAGATGTCCTATCATCCTGTCCCTTCTCCTTATCAGTGTTTTCCACATATTCCTTTCCTCTCCGATTCTGCGTAGAACCTCCTCATTCCTTACCTTATCAGTCCACCTAATTTTCAACATTCGTCTACAGCGCCACATCTCAAATGCTTCGATTCTCTTCTGTTCCGGTTTTCCCGCAGTCCATGTTTCACTACCATACAATGCTGTACTCCAGACGTACATCCTCAGAAATTTCTTCCTCAAATTAAGGCCGGTATTTGATATCAGTAGACTTCTCCTGGCCAGAAATGCCTTTCTTGCCATAGCGAGTCTGCTTTTGATGTCCTCCTTGCTCCTTCTGTCATTGGTTATTTTACTGCCTAGGTAGCAGAATTCCTTAACTTCATTGACTTCGTGACCATCAATCCTGATGTTAAGTTTCTCGCTGTTCTCATTTCTACTACTTCTCATTACCTTCGTCTTTCTCCGATTTAATCTCAAACCATACTGTGTTCTCATTAGACTGTTCATTCCGTTCAGCAGATCATTTAATTCTTCTTCACTTTCACTCAGGATAGCAATGTCATCAGCGAATCGTATCACTGATATCCTTTCACATTGTATTTTTATTCCACTCCTGAACCTTTCTTTTATTTCCATCATTGCTTCCTCGATGTAGAGATTGAAGAGTAGGGGCGAAAGGCTACAGCCTTGTCTTACACCCTTCTTAATACGAGCCCTTCGTTCTTGATTGTCCACTCTTATTATTCCCTCTTGGTTGTTGTACATATTGTATATGACCCGTCTCTCCCTATAGGTTACCCCTACTTTTTTGAGAATCTCGAACAGCTTGCACCATTTTATATTGTCGAACGCTTTTTCCAGGTCGACAAATCCTATGAAAGTGTCCTGATTTTTCTTTAGCCTTGCTTCCATTATTAGCCGTAACGTCAGAATTGCCTCTCTCGTCCCATTACTTTTCCTAAAGCCAAACTGATCGTCACCTAGCGATTTCTCAATTTTCTTTTCCATTCTTCTGTATATTATTCTTGTAAGCAGCTTCGATGCATGAGCTGATAAGCTGGTTGTGCGATAATTCTCGCACTTGTCAGCTCTTGCCCTCTTCGGAATTGTGTGGATGATGCTTTTCCGAAAGTCAGACGGTATGTCGCCAGACTCATATATTCTACACACCAACGTGAATAGTCGTTTTGTTGCCACTTCCCCCAATGATTTTAGAAATTCTGGTGGAATGTTATCTATCCCTTCTGCCTTATTTGACCGTAAGTCCTCCAAAGCTCTTTTAAATTCCGATTCTAATACGGGATACCCTATCTCTTCTAAATCGACTCCTGTTTCTTCTTCTATCACATCAGACAAATCTTCACCCTCATAGAGGCTTTCAATGTATTCTTTCCACCTATCTGCTCTCTCCTCTGCATTTTACAGTGGAATTCCCATTGCACTCTTAATGTTACCACCTTTGCTTTTAATGTCACCAAAGGTTGTTTTGACTTTCCTGTATGCTGAATCTGTCCTTCTGACAATCATATCTTTTTCGATGTCTTCACATTTTTCCTGCAGCCATTTGGTCTTAGCTTCCCTGCACTTCCTATTTATTTCATTCCTCAGCGACTTGTATTTCTGTATTTCTGATTTTCCCGGAACATGTTTGTACTTCTTCCTTTCATCAATCAACTGAAGTATTTCTTCTGTTACTCATTGGTTTTGGGGCACAAAAATCCAACATATAGTATTATCGTTCTTTAAAAAGACAGATTATTGCTGTAGGACTACTTCAGAGGGTGGAGCAGCATGCATTTATATAAAAGTTACACATAAATCAATGTATAATCTTAGTGCTGTAAGTGAAGCCAAACACTTTGAAATATCAGTTATTGAATTAACAGGGCTTGACATCACCAGTTTGCGTCTGTGTCGATCAGCCAGCAATAGCCTGGGTGTTTTAACAGAAGGCGAACATAAAACCTCAACTCCAAAAGTGAATATAATTTTGTGTAGAGACATTCATTCATTCACGCGATCAGGCCCAGTGGACCGCGCGCCACCACAGTTAGAGCCCCTCATCTGCCTCTGTCCTCTGCTGTCTGTCTCCACTTTTCCGTGACTCCCAGCTGCAACAAATCTTCCCTCACTCCATCGATTCACCTCTTTCTAGGTCTTCTCACGGGTCTGCTGCCTGACGGGATCCAATCCATTGCGAATTTCGGCCACCTTGTTACCTCCATTGTAACTAGATGTCCAGACCATTGCATTCTTTTGCTTCTCATCACTCCCAAGATGTTAGGCTCCTTGTACAGATCTAATTCAGTGTTATGGCGTCTTCTCCACTCCCCACTAGTCTGGTCTCAGACTGGTCCAAATATTTTCCTGAGGACCTTCCTTTCTAATGTAAGCAGTCGGTTAAAGTATTGTTTTCGAATACTCCAGGTTTGAGAACTATAAAGTACTATTGGCATTTTTAATGTCTTATACAACCGTAGCTTTAGTTGTTGATAGACACGTCTACATTTTAATATAGGGTCTACAGACTGATAGCATCTGTTTCCCGCCTGCAGTCATGCTTTTATCTCTGTTTCATTTGATGTTAATTCTGTAAAAACTGATCCAAGATATTTGAACTCTTTCACATGTTTATACCTGGTGCTGTTCACAATTAAATCGTTAGAGTTTTGGATCTTTCTTCCTATGGTCATATACTCAGTCTTTTCATAGCTAATTTGTAGACCGATCCCAGCTGCCAATAACTGCAAGGCCTGGATACTTCTCTTCAGATCTTCTTACGTGCATGTTAATAGTGCAATGTCGTCTGCATAGGCCATATATGTAATGTGTTCACTGCCAGTTTTAATGCCCTGGAAGTTTTCTTTGTTGAAATCCCACATTACCTTCTCAAATGGTTCACATGGCTCTAAGCGTTATGGGACTTAACATCTGAGGTCATCAGTCCCCTAGACATATAACTACTTAAACCTAACTAACCTAAGGATATGACACACATCCATGCCCAAGGCAGGATTCTAACCTGCGACTGTAGCAGCAGCGCGGCTCCGGACTGGCGGTTTAGCTTCTAAAGTGCCAGGTTGAAGAGGACAGGTGATAGCCCATCTCCTTGACGTAATTCTGTTACAACTAGGAAGCGTTCTGTCATTTAATTGCCCACCTTAACCTTAAGTTCTGAGTCATTTAGGCATACCTATACCAGTTTGACCAATTTCTTTGGTATACCAAATTCTTTCATAGTTCTGATCAGGCTTGGTCTATGTATACTGCCGTAAGCCTTCTTGGACCCTACAACAGGAGATGTATCTCTGGTCGGTATTCGCACATTTTTTCACACACCTCTTTTAGGACAAATATCTGGTCCGTGGTTGATCATCCTAATTGAAAACCTCCTTGGTATTCTCCAATTATGTTTGTTGCTAAAGGTTTTATTCGTTCTAATAGGCAGTTGGAGAAGATCTTATAACAGATGTTGAGTAGCGTTATGCCACTATAGTTGTCATATACTGATTTGTCTTTCTTTTTATATATATAAAAGAGACATAAACATAAATGCAAATATCAAAAAATAAACTGGTAACACACTCATTAATATCCTTTAATGTTTTATTGTCTCCCTATTGGTCAATAGCGCAAAAAGGGTTAGTATATTAAATGCATCAGTAATTGGACATGTTGCCACAAATATGGACAGGAGAAAGTGTAATGTAGATGTAAAAGATATTGGAACTTCATTTCTGCCAAATAATAACAGTAAAATCGGGTGTGGAAAACTCCTAAACTGTGTTCCTTCAAAATACATTTACACTCCTGGAAATGGAAAAAAGAACAGATTGACACCGGTGTGTCAGACCCACCATACTTGCTCCGGACACTGCGAGAGGGCTGTACAAGCAATGATCACACGCACGGCACAGCGGACACACCAGGAACCGCGGTGTTGGCAGTCGAATGGCGCTAGCTGCGCAGCATTTGTGCACCGCCTCCGTCAGTGTCAGCCAGTTTGCCGTGGCATACGGAGCTCCATCGCAGTCTTTAACACTGGTAGCATGCCGCGACAGCGTGGACGTGAACCGTATGTGTTGTTGACGGACTTTGAGCGAGGGCGTATAGTGGGCATGCGGGAGGCCGGGTGGACGTACCGCCGAATTGCTCAACACGTGGGGCGTGAGGTCTCCACAGTACATCGATGTTGTCGCCAGTGGTCGGCGGAAGGTGCACGTGCCCGTCGACCTGGGACCGGACCGCAGCGACGCACGGATGCACGCCAAGACCGTAGGATCCTACACAGTGCCGTAGGGGACCGCACCGCCACTTCCCAGCAAATTAGGGACACTGTTGCTCCTGGGGTATCGGCGAGGACCATTCGCAACCGTCTCCATGAAGCTGGGCTACGGTCCCGCACACCGTTAGGCCGTCTTCCGCTCACGCGCCAACATCGTGCAGCCCGCCTCCAGTGGTGTCGCGACAGGCGTGAATGGAGGGACGAATGGAGACGTGTCGTCTTCAGCGATGAGAGTCGCTTCTGCCTTGGTGCCAATGATGGTCGTATGCGTGTTTGGCGCCGTGCAGGTGAGCGCCACAATCCGGTCTGTATACGACCGAGGCACACAGGGCCAACACCCGGCAACATGGTGTGGGGAGCGATCTCCTACACTGGCCGTACACCACTGGTGATCGTCGAGGGGACACTGAATAGTGCACGGTACATCCAAACCGTCATCGAACCCATCGTTCTACCATTCCTAGACCGGCAAGGGAACTTGCTGTTCCAACAGGACAATGCACGTCCGCATGTATCCCGTGCCACCCAACGTGGTCTAGAAGGTGTAAGTCAACTACCCTGGCCAGCAAGATCTCCGGATCTGTCCCCCATTGAGCATGTTTGGGACTGGATGAAGCGTCGTCTCACGCGGTCTGCACGTCCAGCACGAACGCTGGTCCAACTGAGGCGCCAGGTGGAAATGGCATGGCAAGCCGTTCCACAGGACTACATCCAGCATCTCTACGATCGTCTCCATGGGAGAATAGCAGCCTGCATTGCTGCGAAAGGTGGATATACACTGTACTAGTGCCGACATTGTGCATGCTCTGTTGCCTGTGTCTATGTGCCTGTGGTTCTGTCAGTGTGATCATGTGATGTATCTGACCCCAGGAATGTGTCAATAAAGTTTCCGCTTCCTGGGACAATGAATTCACGGTGTTCTTATTTCAATTTCCAGGAGTGTATCAGAAACAATAATACAAGGTTTTTCCAGAGAAGTACCAAACCAAAATTGAAATTTAAAGACACATATTCAAAAGTACCTACATCAGAGTCAATGCCTTCAAAAGACACTTACCAGAAATAATAATACAAGATTTTTTAACAGAAATATCAAACCAAAGTAGGGATGAAGTGTGTAGAGAAAACAATGTAAACGCGAAATTCTCTAATTTTTCAACGTTACTGAACTTTGAAAAGGTACATCCAAAATTACCCACATCAGTGTCAATGTCTCACAAAAACAAATGGATAACAGTACATATTGAAAAGTCCTCCCAAACGTTAAGTGCCTCAGTTCAGTGAATAAGACTCGTAATAAGTCAGAGTTCTTAAAGTTATATCATAGATAAAGTATGATTTATAGAAAGTTGAGAGAGGGCAAGTTACTCTCTCACCTATTTTTCGCATACGGAAAATTATTAAACATTTTATTACAACCTGACGCACCTTGAGCCAGACTAGGAAGTTAAAGGCCTGAGCAGAAGTTGATGGAGCCTCGCAGAGCGCTAAAATTGGTTCAAATGGCTCTGAGCACTATGGGACTCGACATCTGAGGTCATCAGTCCCCTTGAACTACTTAAACCTAACTAACTTAAGGACATCACACACATCCATACCCGAGGCAGGATTCGAACCTGCGACCGTTGCGGTCATGCAGTTCCAGACTGAAGCGCCTAGAACCGCTCGGCAACATAGGCCGGCAGAGCGCCAAAAACATGAGGTATTTTTTATGATTCTTAGCTCATAGGAATGGCTTGTAGGGAGCTGAAAGCAATTGGCGGCGAACCCAACCTGAGTAAGTCTTGCCGGATAGGCCCACAGCCATACAGGGCAGACAGAGCAGCCCCTCATTGAGACAGCTCTCCAACAGAACAATGCTGCAGTACCTGCCACAGCATCAGCGGAAGCCTGCGCTGGGGCGACGGTCTAAAGGAACACATCTACACAGTGGAGTCGAAAACCGGGCATTGTGTGCAAAGCCTTGCGTAATAACAATTCACAAATTTTTGTGTTCGCCGATAGTGTAAGTAGGCCAGTGAACCACTTTCCTTGGCCGCCTCGGTTGTATAACAAAAATCAGGCGTCTGAGAAACGTTTAGAGACAGAATCTTTATTACACCTCATAGCTAGGTTAACAAGCTGCAAGGCAGAGGTGATTTCGATAAAGGTCTTTGAGATTGTATCTGTTCGCTTTTAGCTGTGGGAAGAGACATGACTTCGGAGATAATTATCTCTTTCCCCTCTGCGAAAGCTTAAAAAAGACAGTATTTGGCGGTTTCTTTTTTTCTTTCAGAGACACAGGTTTCTTAACTCTTGCCCTGGTTCGACATGAGTTTGTGCTGTCGTGTGGGAGGAGAGATTTAGAGCCTCTAGAGCCCTGTGATTGACACAAAATGGGGTGAAGGCGATGTAGTTCGTGCACTTTGCGGGAAAGAGGATTTTTTTTTTTTTTTTTTTTTTTTTTTTGGAGAGGTGCGAGGCACTCGGGTGCAGGACTTTGATCAGGTAAGCACTTCTGGTCGAAGCTCTGGCTTATGTGGTTGGTACTTGGTACTTGTCCTGAGACTGGGGAGCCTGTGGTGAAGTTCTTACTGCACCGACAGTGTGACTTCAAACGTCTCGGACTACTCGTTTGCCGAGGTCACACTTATTCGTTTTTGGTTTACCAGTCTTGACGTTTGGTACCCGTGAGCGCTCTGTCATATAAGTGGGCCAAACTGGTCCTTGGCACAGCGAGCGAACGAGTGCGTCACACAATGAAATCTACCGTGATTTCAGGGGTCTGGCAGAGAGTAAATCGTGATCCGTCTGCCTGATCGCCAGACCGTGAGATTTCGTGGTCGCGATCGATTCACAGCTACCGCCTCCACGTCTCACCTCCTCTGCCGCACACATCTCGCCAGTTGCAAGTCACGTCGCCGCACGAAGTACACAGGGAACGTACTGCTGCTCCCGCATTGTCAGGGTGCACGGATCTCAGTTGCCACGTGCTCTCAGCTGCACCTATGTAGAGAAACTTCAGTAGATTTGATAAATCAAAATCTGCTCAGTGTCAGATCAATTCAGCTTGCGTTATCCACATTTTTAGGGTCCGAGTACTTGTCTCACTGATCACCTAGTTAAACTGTCTTTGCCACCCAGGATCCACCCAGTGGAGTAGTAAATATTCTGTTACTTGTTTAGGGAACTCAATCTATAACTTGTTTAGCATAATTTATGTCTGGTTTAAAAAAATTAATGTTGTTAGAACACTAAATGTTGCCTACATTTTCAATTATTTAAATAGTCCCACTAGTGCTACCTTTCAAAGTTACAAAAACTATAACACCAAATATCACTAAGTCAGTTCAAGGACGGACTGGCATAATTATCGCAAGAGTGGGTGGGAAAGCATATCCAGTTATACTGTACGTCACTTATTCCTCTATCTACGGACTCACCTTCGAAACTGAGACATTTCTGGTTGTTTAGTACGAGTATGTTGGGGGGGGGGGGGGGGGAGGGAGGTCTTGGAAGGTATATCATTAGCCGTGCGACTTCGGGGATTGTTACTCTGTGTCCCAGTGCCCTGCCTGCACCTCGATGAAGACCGCCAACTTATTTAGAGAAAAGCTGCTCTCGACATGTGGGAAACAAATGGTTCAAATGGCTCTGAGCGCTATGGGACTTAACATCTGATGTCATCAGTCCCCTAGAACTTAGAACTACTTAAACCTAACTAACCTAAGGACATGACACACATCCATGTCCGAGGCTCGATTCGAACCTGCGACCGTAGCGGTCGTGCGGTTCCAGACTGTAGCGCCTAGAACCACTCGGCCACCCCGGCCGGCTTGTGGGAAACACTCCTTTGCAGATGATAGCATGTTATTTTGTATCTTTCCAAGGATGAATTCTTTGAGTAAAATATTATTTGAAGAAATGATAAGTTGTCAATGGTGAAAATGTCATCAGTTCGTTATTTTCTTTAATTTTTATATATTTTACGAGTCAGTCACATGAGCATTTCACAAAGTCGTAAAATATTTAAAAAAATAAAATTGTAGTTCAAGATAAAATATTGGGTCGATGAAAGCGTTTATGGCGAGTATAGGCGAGGCTGAAGTGGTGGAAGGAGACCCCATTTAAAAAATTAAAATGATTTTCTTCCACATTCTTGAAACTGTCCGAGCCTATGCTTCGTCTATAATGTCTCTGCCGTCGATGGACCGTTCAATCTTAATCTTCCTACCTTCCTTCCTCTTGTTTCCAACAGTAGAGCCACTGTCGGGCCTATATGGGGTGTGACGGCAAGCAATCTCTCTTAACAGCATGGAGGGCTCCACTTGTAGCGAGCACATTGATGGATTATCCAATGAGGTATAGTATAGTCTTTCTCAATTGCAAATAAAAGTCCAAACTTATTTCCTCCTTGCCTTCCTTGCCTTTATATCGGCACTGTGGTGGTACATTCACAAACCTGGAGATGCTCCAACATGTAATCAAAACTCAAGTGCACTATATCTCGGTGCGGGGCTATAAGTTGCCACTAGTGGTCTTCAGAGAGATAGAGGGATTTAATACTTCTGTAGTTACACTATTACTGAGACACCCAGCTAAATCCGCAGGACAGGACAAGTAGTACGAATTGTGGAAGGGGCACAGAATGAGCGGCTGTCAGTTACACTCCGACCTCCAATCATTACAGCGCGACTTCTAAGCCTGAGTATCGACAGAAAATTTCTTTAATTCTTTTTTTTTTTTTTTGGGCTCTAGACTTTAACCTTTAATAGTATTCAAGGCCAAGCGATATAAGACTTGAGTAGTCAGATAGATTAACTTTTTAAAAGCGGCTGAAGGCCCATAAATTTAAAACAACATAAATACAATAACCTTTAAATAGGCAGAAGGTCTAAGCTTTGTGACCAATAAGAAACCTTACTTCAAATGGCTGAAGGCCTTTGCTTAAAATGCTGCAACCAATTTTCCAAGGCGGAAGGCCCAAAGCCTTTAACCTCAAACAGTATTTGAGCCCAATTGATGTAAGAATCCAAAATTTTTAAGCTGCTGAAGACCCATCGTTTTAAGAACAACACAACTACAATAAATTTTCAACAGGCAGAAGGTCCACAGCTTTATTTTGAAAGAATGTAATACTTACTAAATAAGGACTTTAGCCGGCCAAGGTGGCCGAGAGGTTCTAGGCGCTACAGTCTGGAACCGCGCAACCGCTACGGTCGCAGGTTCGAATCCTGCCTCGGGCATGGATGTATGTGATGTCCTTAGGTTAGTTAGGTTTAAGTAGTTCTAAGTTCTAGGGGACTGATGACCTCAGAAGTTAAATCCCATAGTGCTCAGAGCCATTTTTGATTAAGAACTTTAAAACTTAAATCAGCTGAAGGCCCATGCCTTTTAAAAACAATACACTACAATAAATTTTCAACAGGCAGAAAGCCCACAGCGTTATCTTCTAAAAGGTAATACTCGATGAGTAAGATACTTAAAGCGGCTGAAGGCCGATGCTTGTAAAAACAATACAATAAATGTTCAACAGGCAGACGGCCCACAGCTTTATCTTCCAAAAGGTAATAATTGATAAGTAAGATCCTTAAAACTTAAAGCGGCTAAAGGCCGATGCTTTTAAAAAACAATACAATACAGTTTCAACAGGTAGAAAGCCTTTGATTTTAAAAACACAATTACAAGCATACACATTCAAACCATCGGCTATGAGCCATTAAAAACACGCAATTAAACGCCAATAAGAAAGGCAGTATAGGCAACGGCGCACAGAAGCTTCCAGGGGGCTCGGTCTGCCCTTGAAATCTTAACGTTCCCTTACGCAAGACAAGAAGTCGGCTCAACTGTACTCGTTCCGCCGGCAGCACAACCAAGAGACAGTCAGGGGCCCACCGTCAAGATGACTTGCTTACCACCGACCAGTATACGAGGATTCGAAAGCCAAAACGTTACAGACACAGCCATCCACAACCAAATACACATAAAACTCTCAAAAACTACACACCATGTTGGACAGCGACAACAGGTGAGGGAAGTATACTGCCTGAATTTACGCCAGCGACCAGTGCAGGTAACCGGAACATTAACAGCCACAAGGCAGAAAATATCGCTGGCGCACTTGAATTTCAAATCGACAAATATAGTTAATTCCACCACACGGCGGCTAAATCTTCACCAACTCGAACACTCGCTGTTGCTCCCAGGAATACCACCAACAGCGAACCACCAACCAACGGGACAACATGAACAGACGTGGCTTCGGTAATTAAATTCGCAAGGGGAAGAAAAAGTCTAGAAAACTCAGTTTAGGATCGGTATTCGTGTGCACTGCTACGTCCTTTTCTGTGTAAAAGATGTATCGCATGAAAATAGGTAACGGTTTATGTGGGAGTAATCAGTATTTGACAATCGCTGGAAAGGAGTACAGAGATACGAGAAAGCATTTAAGAAACTGTTCGCCTTTATTCAAATTATAAACATCATATAAATATAAAACAAGTTAAAAGATTACATGCTGAACACTCAAATCTGAACTCTTTTTGCACTCGAAACTTCTACAAATTTTCGAAATATTAAATAAGGCCTAGCACAGTGGGATGTGTAGCAAAACAGCATCCCAATTGAAAACTTTCCCTGCAGCATTTGACACTCGGGCTCTAGTAGAATATTTTACCGCTCAACGAGGACAACAGCCTGAGAAACAGTTCTCATAAAACAGAATATTGGCCTTCAAGACAAAAGGTTGCTGGAGTGTATCCATTATTGTCGAAGGAAAAAACTTAGCGAATACTGATTCTTTCCACCGGAACTTGTTAAACTGAGTCCAGCTTCTTATAGTGAGATTTCAATTGGCATGAATTAGCCGATGTAACAGAATAATTAAAAAATTGTTATAACTGACAGTACCACCATTATGTTGCCTCGTTACAGCTTTATTTAACGAAAAATCTACAAAGATTTTAGTTTTATTTGATAGATGGATACATAAAAACTTTTAATTTTCCGCCATTTTAAATATATTTTCTTCTCACTTTTAACTTTCATTTCTTTTATGCCAAAACTTAATTGCTAACCTATGTTGGTGGGTGTTCCACGAGTGAATTTTTACTCTTCGTGTGAACGATTCTGAAACTTCAAGTTTCGAGTTAGTGCACGTTCCGCTGCAGAGTCAGAGAGTATTCTGGAAACAATGGCCAAGCTGCGGTTAAGCCGTTTCCCCGCAATATCCCTCTTGCAAGGAGTCCCTCCCTAAAGGCTCGTGAAGTTTGAAGAGTGTGGAGTTGTCCCTCAATAACTCATTCGGTAAGAGCATCGTTAGCAAAGGGAAAGATTCCGTGTTCCTGTCACGGTAAGACACACACCTTTCATCAATCTGTAAAATTTTTGGGGCTACCCACGGGCATCTGATTTCGTACAGGGTCTAAGAAAGGTTGGGTTCAAAAATGGTTCAAATGGCTCTGAGCACTATGGAACAGCTGTGGTCATCAGTCCCCTAGAACTTAGAACTACTTAAATCTAACTAACCTAAGGACATCACACACATCCATGTCCGAGGCAGGATTCGAACCTGCGACCGTAGCAGTCGCGCGGTTCCGGACTGTAGCGCCTAGAACCGCGAGACCGGCACGGCCGGCGATAAGAAAGGTTGGGAACCATTGTGCTACAGTAGCGCTGCGCTTCAATGCACTACTGGTCTTGGTCATGGAGTCGGGTCACGCGACACGAATTTTTCAATAATGAACCCGATATCGGCATAAGCCACCTGGATGAACACAAAATACGCTAACGAAGTGCCAACTCCCCTGACGGTTGGAAATGTTTACCCTTAGATATCTTCTGTCATTTGGGGACTAAACGGGAGCGCCTTGTGTTGGCAGCCGTTAATTAAGCCCGAATTCACTGAAGACGGGCTAATTAGTGGATGCTACTCACTAAGATATACGGCACTGTTCTCCTCCAGCATGGCTGCTGTAGCTCATAATACAGGCACAGGAACGACTGATTAATGTCTGTACTCTTTTAGTTATCGGTATTAATTGGTAAACAGCTTTGAGTGTGGGAGGAACAATATGCTTACTTCAACGTGTACTAGCACGGTACTGTTTAAACGAAATCTTATAGCACTACGAACATTTCTGGAAACATGTAATGTCAACTTTACCTAATCTCTGCGGAGAAATGTAGCTTAGCTCAAGTACTGTTCCGTTCCTTAAGCCACGCGTAACCGAATATCTGTTAAATGTTCTCAACAAGAAACCAAGCTGCGTGAACTACGGTTGTCTTGGAGAACGATGGTTTCAGAATTGGATACGAGCTTCGATGACATTGTAGACTTCAGCTACGAAAGTGCAGTCATTCGTAAGTACCATCGGAGAGGGAAGAGGGTTGCGCAGCCATTCAGAAAAATGACACCCATCAGGTGAATAGAACTGTTTTCCAAATTTCGATTCGTAATATGCGTCTTGGCGTAGTTGCACAGGGCAGCATGCTTGTTAGAACAGAGAGAAGTAGCATTCGCTCCCTACTGTCAAACAGAGTCAGTTTGCGACTGCAGAAAAGCAAGCCAATGAACAGATTTTCTAAGTGGGCTGTCATCGTGTATTTCCAGGCAATTCTTGTCAGCAACTTCAGAAAATAGCAGTACCAAAACATGGCCGTATATGATGCGGGACTGGGGAGCGGTGACGTCACTGGCGGCGGCGCGGCTACGTAAGCATGGCAGCGGCATTCACACGACCGTCAACGACTTGACAATGGCAGAGGGTATCTCTGCCGAAAGCTCGTGGGCGGTTAACTACCTGACGCGGCTTGAAACCCTACAATATTTTATTAATGGATACCGCCATGAAAGCATGCAGTCGTACGTATGTATCTGATGTATGTGATGTATGTGGTCTCATCGGTAGTTCGGTTACGTCACAATCTATCATCCTGTCTATTTCTTCATCCACCGACTTCTTCAGTCTCCACAGAACTTAATATGATTTGTTACAGTATGTCCATGTGGAAACATTTCTGAGGCGCATGTAAATCCTTGGCTGATCCCACGTCTTTCTTCAAAAGCCGGACTTTACTGCTCCTAGATCCTGGACAGCTGGTTCCTTTGTTCCACCTCAGTTCCATCAGCTTCTTTCGCCTTCTCTTCAACCTTTTCAGATATCCTCCATATCTTCCTTTGCCTTCGTTCTTCTGGACGCTAACGACGCTTCTCCTTTACGATAAGTTTCATTCCATGCCCCTGACAGAGCTTTCAAAATGGTTCAAAGCACTATGGAACTTAACATCTGAGGTCATCAGTCCCCTAGACTTAGAACTACTTAAACCTAACCTAAGGGCATCACACATATCCATCCCGAGGCAGGATTCGAACCTGCGACCGTAGCAGTCGCGTGGTTCCGGACTGAAGCGCCTAGAACCGCTCGACCACGGCAGCTGGCGACAGAACTTTCCACGTCTTCGATCCTCCTTGATAAGATCAACTTGGACTAATTTTAAGCTATTGCTGAAACTGACTTCATAGTATCCAATCCGATGATACAGTCTTCAGCTGATCTGCGAATCACCGGAACGCAAACAAAATCGCTGTATTTCCTAGTTTCACTGGTAACATAGTCTGTATCCTGAAGGAATGCCGGAAATGTCGGTAGCTCTGATTTCTGGCATAATCTTTTAGACAAATAATTGGAGACTGTGTTTACTGAAGCTCCTGTACCCAGTATCATCCTAATAGGGGTACCTAAGATTTCTGAGATTCTGGATTCACATCCTCTGTTAATTCTTCCATTACACTCATGCTGTTATTGTACCTAAACCTATTTATATGTCATTGTTCGCACCTCATAAACTCTTCATCGACCGAACCTCCTGGGTGCGTGCCGATTGTATTTAGTTTAAACTTCTATGTTTATTTGGGTCGTTGACGCCCACCTCTTGTATTATGAGTGTTTGTTCTCTCCACGCTTGGTTATTTTCTGGTCTTGTCTGTGGCAAGTTTCGGTTGCCCTGTGTCTGATCGTATAGTGGATTATATCTCCTGTTGTATCGCATCGATCCATTCGTGTTTGGTCTGAAAATGTTGTTGTCATCCCAGGATCCACGACTGTAGTTTTGTATATTAACATAGCCGTTATTATTGATTTTCCTATTAGCGTTATTTATCTCCCATCCGTTTTTTCTACCATTATTCCCATTATAACTGTCTTGCGTGTTCTTCTGTATATAAAATTTATTGTAGTTCATCCTCCCTATCTGGTCTTCTTGCAACAAATCGAGTGAATCCAAAACAGACAAGAAAAATTTTCAAAATTTACATCAGACACATTACTAACTTCTCCCTTAATTCCATAGGTAGCTTGGCCTTCAGGATCCTTCGGTGACCTATCTGTTCTACATCTACATCTACATCTACGTTTATACTCCGCAAACCACCCAACGGTGTGTGGCGGAGGGCACTTTACGTGCCACTGTCATTACCGCACTTTCCTGTTCCAGTCGCGTATGGTTCGCGGGAAGAACGACTGTCTGAAAGCCTCCGTGCGCGCTCTAATCTCTCTAATTTTACATTCGTGATCTCCTCGGGAGGTATAAGTAGTGGGAAGCAATATATTCGATACCTCATCCAGAAACGCACCCTCTCGAAACCTGGCGAGCAAGCTACACCGCGATGCAGAGCGACTCTCTTGCAGAGTCTGCCCCTTGAGTTCGTTAAACATCTCCGTAACGCTATCACGATTACCAAATAACCCTGTGACGAAACGCGCCGCTCTTCTTTGGATCTTCTCTATCTCCTCCGTCAACTCGATCTGGTACGGATCCCACACTGATGAGCAATACTCAAGTATAGGTCGAACGAGTGTTTTGTAAGCCACCTCCTTTGTTAATGGACTACATTTTCTAAGGACTCTCCCAATGAATGTCGACCTGGTACCCTCCTTACCAACAATTAATTTTATATGATCATTCCACTTCAAATCGTTCCGCACGCATACTCCTAGATATTTTACAGAAGTAACTGCTACCAGTGTTTGTTCCGCTATCATATAATCATACAATAAAGGATCCTTCTTTCTATGTATTCGCAATACATTACATTTGTCTATGTTAAGGGTCAGTTGCCACTCCCTGCACCAAGTGCCTATCCGCTGCCGATCTTCCTGCATTTCGCTACAATTTTCTAATGCTGCAACTTCTCTGTATACTACAGCATCATCCGCGAAAAGCCGCATGGGACTTCTGACAATATCTACTAGGTCATTTATATATATTGTGAAAAGCAATGGTCCCATAACACTCCCCTGTGGCACGCCAGATATTACTTTAACGTCTGTAGACGTCTCTCCATTGATAACAACATGCTGTGTTCCGTTTGCTAAAAACTCTTCAATCCAGCCACACAGCTGGTCTGATATTCCGTAGGCTCTTACTTTGTTTATCAGGCGACAGTGCGGAACTGTTCATCCGAATAATGTGCTTTCTTCAGGAATTTCTCTATCTTCTTAGGCTACCATTTCTATACGAGAACGTTTCGTGATTAAAACCTTCCTTTTCCAATCTCTCTTGAATGCCTCGTGACCAACAATGATTTAAGAACACTTTCTCAAATTCTTCGTATCTTTAGTACTTATCTATCTACATCTACATCTACATCCATACTCCGCAAGCCACCTGACGGTGTGTGGCGGAGGGTACCTTGAATACCTCTATCGGTTCTCCCTGCTATTGGACTCTAGTATTGTTCGTGGAAAGAAGGATTGTCGGTATGCTTCTGTGTGGGCTCTTATCTCTCTGATTTTATCCTCATGGTCTCTTCGCGAGATATACGTAGGAGGGAGTAATACACTGCCTGACTCCTCGGTGAAGGTATGTTCTCGAATCTTCAACAAAAGCCCGTACCGAGCTACTGAGCGTCTCTCCTGCAGAGTCTTCCACTGGAGTTTATCTATCATCTCCATAACGCTTTCGCGATTACTAAATGATCCTGTAACGAAGCGCGCTGCTCTCCGTTGGATCTTCTCTATCTCTTCTATCAACCCTATCTGGTACGGATCCCACACTGCGGAGCAGTATTCAGGCAGTGGGCGAACAAGCGTACTGTAACCTACTTCCTTTGTTTTTTGATTGCATTTCCTTAGGATTCTTCGAATGAATCTGGCATCTGCTTTACCGACGATCAACTTTATATGATCATTCCATTTTAAATCACTCCTAATGCGTACTCCCAGATTATTTATGGAATAAACTGCTTCCAATTGGTGACCTGATATGTATTCTAGCTAAATGATAAGGGATCTTTCTTTCTATGTATTCGTAGCACATTACACTTGTCTACATTGAGATTCAATTGCCATTCCCTGCACCAGGCGTCTATTCGCTGCAGATCCTTCTGCATTTCAGTACAATTTTCCATTGTTACAACCTCTTGATATACCACAGCATCATCCGCAAAAAGCCTCAGTGAACTTCTGATGTAATCCACAAGGTCATTTATGTATATTGTGAATAGCAACGGTTCTACGACACTCCCCTGCGGCACACCCGAAATCAACCTTACTTCGGAAGACTTCTCTCCATTGAGAATGACATGCTGGGTTCTGTTATCTAGGAAATCTTCAATCCAATCATACAATTGGTCTGATAGTTCATATGCTCTTACTTTGATCGTTAAACGACTGTGGGGAACTGTATCGAACGCCTTGCGTAAGTCAAGAGACACGGTATCTACCTGGGAGCCCGTGCCTATGGCCCTCTGAGTCTCGTGGACGAGTAGCGCGAGCTAGGTTTCACACGATCGTCTTTTTCGAAATCCATGCTGATTCCTACTGAGTAGATTTCTAGTCTCCAGAAAAGTCATTATACTCGAACATAATACGTGTTCCAAAATTCTACAACTGACAGACGTTAGAGATATAGGTCTATACTTCTGCACATCTGTTCGACGTCCCTTCTTGAAAACGGGGATGACCTGTGCCCTTTTCCAATCCTTTGGAACGCTACGCTCTTCTAGAGACCTACGGCACACCGCTGCAAGAAGGGGGGCAAGTACCTTCGCGTACTCTGTGTAAAATCGAACTGGTATCCCTTCAGCTCCAGCGGCCTTTCCTCTTTTGAGCGATTTTAATTGTTTCTCTATCCCTCTGTCATCTATTTCGATATCTACCATTTTGTCATCTATGCGTTAATCTAGAGAAGGAACTACAGTGTAATTTTCCTCTGTGAAACAGCTTTGGAAAAAGACATTTAGTATTTCGGTCTTTAGTCTGTCATCCTCTGTTTCAGTACCATTTTGGTCACAGAGTGTCTGGACATTTTGTTTTGATCCACCTGCCGCTTTGACATAAGACCAAAATTTCTTAGGATTTTCTGCCAATTTAGTACATAGAGCTTTACTTTCGAATTCATTGAACGCCTCTGGCATAGCCCTCCTTGCACTACATTTCGCTTCGCGTAATGTTTGTTTGTCTGCGAGGCTTTGGCTATGTTTATGTTTGCTGTGAAGCTCCTTTTGCTTCTGCAGCAGTTTTCTAACTCGGTTGTTGTACCACGGTTGCTCTTTTCCATCTCTTACGATCTTGCTTGGCACATACTCATCTAACACATATTGTACGATGGTTTTGAACTTTGTCCACTGATCCTCAACACTGTCTGTACTTGAGACAAAACTTTTGCGTTGAGCCGTCAGGTACTCTGAAATCTGCTTTTTGTCACTTTTGCTAAACAGAAAAATCTTCCTACCTTTTTTAATATTTCTATTTACGGCTGAAATCATCGATGCAGTAACCGCTTAGTGATCGCTGATTCCCTGTTCTGCGTTAACTGTTTCAAATAGTTCGGGTCTGTTTGTCACCAGAAAGTCTAATATGTTATCACCACCAGTCGCTTCTCTGTTTAACTGCTCAAGGTAGTTTTCAGATAAAGCACTTAAAAAAATTTCATTGGATTCTTTGTCCCTGCAACCCGTTATGAACTTTTGAGTCTCCCAGTCTCTATCCGGCAAATTAAAATCTCCACTCAGAACTTTAACATGGTCGGGAAATCTACTCGAAATATTTTCCAAATTATCCTTCAGGTGCTCAGCCACAACAGCTGCTGAGCCAGGGGGCCTATAGAGACATCCAATTACAATGTGTGAGCGTGCTTTAACCGTGAACTTCACCCAAATTATTTCACATTTCGGATCTCCGTCAATTTCCTTCGATACTATTGCACTTCTAATCGCTATAAACATGCCTCCCCCTTCTCTGTCCAGCCTGTCTCTGCGGTATACATTCCAATCTGAGTTTAGAATTTCATTACTGTTTACATCTGGTTTCAGCCAACTTTCTGTCCCAAGTACTATGTGGGCATTTTGACCGTATTAATGAGAGCAGTTCTGGGACCTTTCTATAGACGCTCCTGCAGATTAATATTGTTATTCCCTGTTGCATTTTGCCTACTCCTACCTTGCCGCGTCTCAGGAGGCGTCTTGTCGGGCCTAGGAAGAGAATTCTCTAAACTAAAAAACCCACATGTGCACTCCACACGTACTCCGCTACCCTCGTAGCCGCTTCCTGCGTGTAGTGCACGCCTGACCTATTCAGGGGGACCCTACATTTATCCACCCGATAGCGGAGGTCGAGAAATTTGCACCCCAGATCTCCGCAGAATCGTCTGAGCCTCTGGTTTAAACCTTCGACTCGGCTCCAAACCAGAGGACCGCGATCAGTTCTGGGAACGATACTACAAATAGTTAGCTCAGATTCCACCCCGCGAGCGAGGCTTTCCGCCTTCACCAACTTCACCAGCCGCCTGTATGAACTGAGGATGACCTCTGAACCCAGACGGCAGGAGTCATTGGTTCCGACATGAGCATCATTTTACAGTCGGGTGCACAAAGTGCTCTCTATCGCCGCCGGCAGGGCCTCCCCCACATCTCCCACATCTCGGATGAGAGCCCCCGATAAGTAGACAGAGTGAACACTGGCCTTCTTCCCCGACCTTTCCCCTATTTCCCTAAGGGGCTCCATCACCCGCCTAACGTTGGAGCTCCCAATCACTAATAAACCCCTCCCCCCGTGTGCCTGCTCGGACCTTGCTGAAGGAGCGGCCACATATCCACTCACAGGCGATGCCACACGGCCAGCCTCCACATTGACCCTCCGCCTAGTGCACCGCGAACGCCGCTGAACTCGCCACTCCCCTTGGGGAGAGGGTGGCCCAACCGCGCCCGGTACCCGCGAAGATGTCTCGACAGCAGGGACGGTGGGTGAAGCATGTAACACCTGGGGTGTACCAAGCAACACACCAGACTCCCCACTGCCGCTACACTCCGAAGCAGCAGCCTGAAGACGGCTGACCGCGGCCATCAACACGTTCAGCTGTTCACGAACAGTGGCCAGCTCCTCCTGCGTCCGAACACAGCAGTCACACATCCTATCCATACTATGAAATCAATTTACTGCAGAGAGTTAAAAAACTTTTAACTAGACTGCTAATTCACTAAAGACGGCTGATAGCTGACTAAACTGTGGTTACTAGATACTTCTTGTAGAAAACAGTGAAAATAGCACTACCTGTCTCTGGACTGTATTCAAAACAAACACTAGCACTACTGGCACAGTGGCTGACTAAAGGGACTCTCTCTGCCTGTATTCAAAACAGACACGAAATCTATGGAACACTATTACTAGCACTCGACAATTAAAGCTTCCTAAAAGCAAAAACACACGGAAGAAGAAGTGACAAGTAAGAAAAATACAGTTAATACTTAAATTAACGTAGCTCGCAGCACAGCAGGCGTGACACAGACGGCAGTTACGGACTTACGTAAGTTCTTGATTCATTTTAATAGGACTTGGTAAGCATTGGATTCTGCGTTCTGCACGGTTTCTTCAATACCTTTATAAACACTTAGCAAAATTCGTTGCTCCTCATCTAACGCCCAGTCGTCTATCTGTTTGCTGATTGCTGTTTCTGTGCTTGAAACTTTTGTTCCATAAGCACATCGCTCCTGAAAGTATCTCCTTTACCGTTGTGGAAAGATTCTGTACTTCTTCCTTCACTGCCTGTTGTCTTCCCTGTACTGTTTCTATCATGTCTGTCACCCATAATCTACCATCTCCTTGAATATATGGCCTGCTACGTGATCAATCCTTTGTCTTTCTGACCATATTCAAGGGAACACACATTTAAATCTCCTTATAAATACGACTGGGTTGGCCGGCCGGAGTGGCCGTGCGGTTCTAGGCGCTACAGTGTGGAACCGAGCGACCGCTACGGTCGCAGGTTCGAATCCTGCCTCGGGCATGGATGTGTGTGATGTCCTTAGGTTAGTTAGGTTTAATTAGTTCTAAGTTCTAGGCGACTGATGACCTCAGAAGTTAAGTCGCATAGTGCTCAGAGCCATTTGAACCATTTGAACCACGACTGGGTTGAGTATCCTTTTCTCTGGAAAAAATGTTTGAAATTGCCTTTGCTTTAACATCTTTTCCTTGATAATCGATTTTGCATAATCAACCGATACTGAAACACTTCCGTAAGTATACGGACTCCGTACCGACATATTTACATAAAGACCCATGAGTCGGGGCTCGTGATTTCCAGTCGATCTTGTTCTCATTCTAATTGCCCCTCACATTTCCTCTACATGTTGTGTACATTCTTCAGCGTTCTGTGTTACTTCCTTTACCCATTAAACCAATTGGGTCCCTATTTCATCTCGGACTTCCGTAAGTTCTTGATTCATTTTACTAGGTCTTGGTAAGCTTTGGTTTCTGCGTTCTGCACGGTTTCTTTAATACCTTTATAAACACATAGCAAAACTCGTTGCTCATTATCTAACGTCCAGTCGTGTAACTGTTTTCTGAATTGCTGTTTCTGTGCTTGAAACTTTTGTTCCCTAAACACATCGATCCTGAAAGTATCTCCTTTACCGTTGTGGAAAGATTCTGTACTTCTTTCTTCACTGCCTGTTGTCTTCCCTGTACTGTTTCTAATTCGAGACTCATCCTGGTCCACTCAATTGGAAATTATTCTTGAGCCTACTTTACACTCATTTATCTCCTTCTTCATTTATATTTGTTTATTGGACAGAGTACTAACTTCGTCTAATACCTTGGCGAAACCTTCCTTAGCGGGCAATTCGTCCACCTTTCCTGACAAAGTATTCACTTTGATGGACAGCTCTATTTCCAGAGACACGGCTTAGCCACAGCCTAGGAGCTGTTTCCAGAATGAGATTTTCACTCTGCAGCGGAGTGTGCGCTGATGTGAAACTTTCTGACAGATTGAAACTGTGTGCCGGACCGAGACTCGAACACGGCACCTATGCATTTTGCGGGCAAGTGCTCTACCAGCTGAGCTACCCAAGCACGACAAACGACCCGTCCTCACAGCTTCAATTCTGCCAGTACCTCGATTCCTACCTTACAAACTTCACTGAAGCTCTTCTGCGAAGCTTGCAGAACTAGCACTCCTGGAAGAAAGGATATTGCGGAGACATGGCTTAGCCACAGCATAATGGCTGTTTCCAGAGTGAGATTTTCACTCTGCAGCGGAGTGTGCTCTGATGTGAAACTTCCTGACAGATTAAAACTGTGTGGCGGACCGAGACTCGAACACGGCACATTTGCCTTTCGCGAACAAGTGCTCTACCAACTGAACTACCCAAGCACGACTCACGACCCATCCTCACAGCTTCATTTCTGCCAGTACATAATCTCCTACCTTCCAAACTTCATAGAAGCTCTTCTGCGAACCTTGCAGAATTAGCACTCCTGGAAGAAAGGATATTGCGGAGACATGGTTTAGCCACAGCCTAGGGGATGTTTCCAGAATCAGATTTTCACTCTGCAGAGGAGTGTGCGCTGATATGAAACTTCCTGACTGATTAAAACTGTGTGCCGGACCGAGGGTTTAAGAGAATAGAACGCTAAACGCTAAGCCATCTTTTTTGATGTTTCAGTCTATGATGACCATACTCAGAACCCAAAATCAAAGATAATACAGTGGCATTCAGCAGCTGACTTACAAAATAGAACGAGCGATAATTCGATTAATATGTTTTGTACTTTACAGCGCTCGGAAAATTTCAGGGCTGATTTTTTTCGAGTGTTTTTGGAATTACATCGTACTGTTTTAGCCAATTGATGTCCAGTCAACTGAGTCATTGCTTAATGCTCTCGCAAGTTACAGGTTCCAACGTTTGCCGTCAGCTTGCCTCTTCAGCAGCGACCGTGTAGGGTGTATGGAAACTGCGCCCTGTGAAATTTGCGCCCATTCAAAAATCTGTGAAATTTGCCCCCACTATTCCAGGATATTACCTGCTCACTAAGACACGGCCTACCTGCTCCCAGAGAGTCCTCATCCTTCAGAAACGCTTTCTATGAATTTCTGTCCACGTGCACTCCGAGAGAACTTATCCACCCCCGTGCATGACCGCTCGAACATCCCCCTTACTACGACTGACTTTCAGGCTGCTCACTTCGTGTCTTTGTGTGCTTATAGGCTCGACATGGAAATAACAACGACCATCCGCATTACGTCAGGTAGTCACTATAAAGGTTTATCATTTTGCGTTCGACGGAAGGGCTACAGAAAACAAGGTTTAAATTAAACAAAAAGCAACAATGCGCGCAAATGTACATTGTTACAATACAATCATGGAGTTTTGTAGTGAATTTTTGGCGTTGTCTGTAAGTACGTGGACGTTGCTGAGACATGCGTCAGGAAAACCATACATATCGCAACCTAAAATATGGTCCATGGTTTGTCCAATTCCACAGTCACACTTTGGGCCTTCAGCAAATCCTCACTTCACCACATTGTCTGTATCATTCGAATCCGGTTTGCAGTCTGTTCAGTGGAGTCCAGTGCCTCCGTGGCAGGTCAAAGGCCGGCACTTGCATTGTTGGGTCAGGCACCAGGCTGCTGACCCTCACAGCTTCGACTACCACTCTTCTCTCCATGGGGTCCTCGTCTCCTTTGGTGTTACTTCGTTCATCTCGAAGGGTTTCGGGATTTGAGACGGTCTTTGGCGGGAAAATATTGGTGGATGGGTAGGCTGTGATTGTCTCTGGTTGATATACCTACCCGCTCAGCAGCTGCTTATTGTCGGATCTGTAAAGGTTCAGTATGTGCTAGGACTGGAATCCAGGGAATGTAGCAGGAGATTAGTGTCCCGTTGATAATGAGGTAATCAAAGACGGAGCATAAACTCGGATTAGGAAAGGACTGAGATGGAAATTGGCCGTGCCCTTTGAAAGGAACCGTCGTGGCATTTGCCTGAAGCGATCTAGGGAGATTACGGAAAACCTAAATCAGGATGGGCGGACGCGGGTTTGAAATGCCGTCATTCCGAATGCGAGTATAGTGTGCTAACCACTGCGCCACCTCGCTCGGTCCAGGGAATGGGCGTTGGTTGTCGTGGTCCTGAGATGATCCTCATGGTTTCATGGAAATGGATGTTGACATTTTTCGATGGGTGCTCTTGGCCCACACCGGGACACAGTACTAACAAACACTATTCAGAAGAGCCAATGCTGAACTGCGTGATGTTCCCGCTGAGCTGTCCCTGGGTGTTCCTGCTAGCTTTCCTATTATATTATTTCTCGTTTTCATTTTCTGGGCTCCGTCTTCGAACTGGTTGGATTGGATTTTGCGGTAAGTTCTATGGGATCAAACTTCTGAGGTCATCAGTCCCTAGGCTTACACACTGCTTAACCCAACTTAAACTAACTTACGCTAAGGACAACACACACCCATGCCCAAGGGAGGACTTGAACCTCCGACGGAGAAGGGAGGGGGAGGGGGGAGGGGGGGGGGGAGGGGGCGCCGCGCGAACCGCGGCAAGGCGCCCTAGACGGCACGGCTACACCGCGCAGCATTCGAACTGGTACTTGTATGTGAGTGTACGGTCCGGCTTCATACCCATGTATGTAGGCGTTATCTCGTGTCTAATTGCTTGGCCCTTTACGTTTAGCTTTAGTTCTCTGTTTGTTTCCCTGTGGTTTAGCTGCATCACAGTACTTACATACCACTCTCTGTAGTACTTTGCAAGGGTCGCCATTTCAATCTTAAGAAATCCTTCTAATTTCTCGAAAGACTTTGCTTGTACTGCTACTAAGAGGTCATTAGAGTATGCAAATATCCGAATTTAAAACTGGGATATCAGATACATAGAGACTGATCCTTGTGGTGTTCCATTTCTCAAACCCTTGTGTTTGCTTACTGCTCCCTTTAGTTCCACTCTAAATATCCGTTCTCTTAACATTTTGTTACAGGTTTCACAGTTTTCTTGCATTTGAGAGCCTTCATTAATTTGGAGATAAGACCTTAAATCCACACCATGTCAGAGGCAGAGGTGAGGTGAAGCAGCACCAGTCCAGTCTTCAAAATTATTTCAAAAGCCCCGCTCTATGCAGGTTGTGAGGGCTAAGACTTGGTCACAGACGCTTATATTCTGTCTGAACCTTCTCTGTGTTGCTGGTTGTATCTGATCGATAATTGGTCTTATTCCGCCCATTAGTATGTCTCAAAACAGTTTATGGGTAGTGTACAGTAGCGAAATCGCCCTGTTGTCTTTTGGGTGATCTCCAGTTCTCCCTACCTTTTTGACAGCAAAGACTTCAGGTTCCTCGCCTATTTTTCGAATTTTGTCCGCTTTTATGATCGTCGTAAACAATTCTGCTGCCCACTTGACTCCATCCTCACCAACACACTTGAAGAATTCAGGGAACAGTTCATCCACACCAGCTGCTTTCCCCTTTTTGTATGTTAGTGTATTTCCTATTTCACTATCTGTTACTTTACTTGTCAGCGTAGCCCCATACTCACAGTTATTCATTGCTTCTTTCGCGTTCTCTGCCAATATTTTCTTTTGCTCTTTAGAGACAGATATTTTTGAGGTCTTAAAGTCTGCTATAACTAATCTAGTTCGAAGTGACTTTGCCCATTGGTCTGGGTTGGTGGGTACCTCCTACCAGCTGTCTTAGGAGTCCCCAACTTTTGCTGCTTGATGTGTGAAATTCGTATTTTCCTCCACCTCATGCCGTCTATTCTTTCGTTCTTCATACAGAAGATTTATTAATTTATTTCCGGACTCGTGTCTACCTGTTCTACACTACTGGCCATTAAAATTGCTACACCACGAAGATGACGTGTTACAGACGCGAAATTTAACCGACAGGAAGAATATGCGGTGATATGAAAATGACTATCTTTTCATAGCATTCACACAAGTTTGGCGCCGGTGGCGACACGTACAACGTGCTGACATGAGTAAAATTACCAACCGATTTCTCATACACAAACAGCAGTTGACCGGCGTTGCCTGGTAAAACGTTGTTGTGATGCCTCGCCTAAGGAGGAGAAATGCGTACCATCACGTTTCCGACTTTGATAAAGGTCGGATTGTAGCCTATCGCGATTGCGGTTTATCGTATCGCGACATTGCTGCTCGTGTTGGTCGAGATCCAATGACTGTTAGCAGAATATGGAATCGGTGGGATCAGGAGGGTAATACGGAACGCCTCGTATCACTAGTAGTCGAGATGACAGGCATCTTATCCGCATGGCTGTAACGGATCGTACAGCCACGTGTCGATCCCTGAGTCAACAGATGGGGACGTTTGCAAGACAACAACCATCTGCACGAACAGTTCGACGACGTTTGTAGCAGTATGGACTATCAGCTCGGAGACCATGGCTGCGGCTACCCTTGACGCTGCACCTGCGATGGTGTACTCATCGACGAACCTGGGTGCACGAATGGCAAAATTTTTTCGGATGAATCCAGGTTGCGTTTACAGCATCATGATGGTTGCATCCGTTTTTGACGACATCGCGGTGAACGCACATTGGAAGCGTGTATTCGTCATCGCCATACTGGCGTATCACCCGGCGTGATGGTATGGGGTGCCATAGGTTACACGTCTCGGTCACCTCGTGTCCGCATTGACGGCACTTTGAACAGTGGACGTTACATTTCAGATGTGTTACGACCCGTAGCTCTACCCTTCATTCTATCCCTGCGAAACCAGACATTTCAGCATTATAATGCACGACCACATGTTGCATGTCCTGTACGGGCCTTTCTGGGTACAGAAAATGTTCGACCGCTACCCTGGCCAGCACATTCTCCAGATCTCTCACCAACTGAAAACGTCTGATCAATCGTGGCCAAGCAACTGGCTCGTCACAATACGCCAGTCACTACTCTTGATAAACTGTGGCATCGTGTGGAAGCTGCATGTGCAGCTGTACCTGTACACGCCACCCAAGCTCTGTTTTACTCAATTCCCAAGCGTATCAAGCCCGTTATTACGGCCAGAGGTGGTTGTTCGGTTGTTCTGGGTACTGATTTCTCAGGATCTATGCACTCAAATTGCGTGAAAATGTAATCACATGTCAGTTCTAGTATAATATATTTGCTCAATGAATACCCATTTATCATCTGCATTTCTTCTTGGTGTAGCAATTTTAATGGCCAGTAGTGTATTATACTGTTTCAGTAGGATTGTGCAGTAACGAACATATTCCTTATAGCATCCTCGTGCTATGGATTTTTGTGCTGATTTAAGAATCAGTTTCACAAATCCCGAAATAAGTGACAGTTGGTTTCCCTGAGGCTCCACCGCTGAAGGGGTTTACTTCGTACAACGGGTAATCATAGCCCTAGTTGTGAAATGATTGCATTGTACTGACACTTTGGGAATCAAGCTAAGACTTTTGTTGTGATTGGTAGGGCTAAACCCGATGTTGATTTTGTCCCAAAGCACAGATCGGGTTATGATGTTGCACCCCACGTCTTAACTGGATGATGCCTTCAACTTAAGCATGCTATACTAAATGGCAGTCTGCCCAGTTCATTAGTTATCCCTAAAGAGAACCAAAGAAGGCAAGACTGTGATGTGTCGCTCTTCTACACAGAAGCCAACGTATTCCCGGGAAACACTTCAGACCGAAGACTGTAAGTCGTTAATGTGGAGCTCCGAATGAAGCTCACGTACAAATGAATCAGGCGAAGAACGAGACACGTGACATTTTGATGCTACCAGCTATAAAGATTTTGGCATTACAGTTCTTGTTCGAGCATCCCCAGTCGTCCTCAGCATTAGTTATTGTAAAGTAAAACATCACGTAAGAGCGTCGGCTCTTCTGCCTTCCGTGAAAGTTGCAGAGCACCTTTTCTGAGTGAAAATTTCACAGGGCGCAATTCACAGGACTCGTAACTGGAACTTGTTGGAAAGCGTCCAAGTGTGTCACAACAGCAATTTGTAAGCACAAAAAAAAAAGCCTAAAGCGCGGACCCTCTGTTACTTTGGGACACTCGCTAAGAATGAAGACTCTCCGCCATGGTAATTATACAGTAAAGTTAGAGCTGTGGGTGATTTCTCTATCGTTAATAGTTTGTTATTGGAGAGATTATACCACCGGGTTCTTCTGTTACGGCTACTGCGAGACTACTTAATGTAATAGCACGATTATGGAATTAATGATCTTTCCCTGAAACTGGTTTCGTTTAACTGAAGTAAGTAAATAGAGTCTTAATAGATTTAGATGATAAAATTAAACATCATAAAACTAAAAAAAAATACTGTGATAAACTCGGAGGGAAGTCTGTCATCATCCTAAATCGATTTGCTTTGTTGTCTACGTTTGTGTCACTCCTATTAGACATGAGCCATCCCCTTTCGATAGAACTCCAGTCCTCCAATTAGGACTATTTTCGATATATGATCGAGACCGACACCAAATATTTTCTTGAGCCTACTGCCTAGAACTATCAACCTCAAACTACAAAGACACTTAGTTCCAGTAGAAGCTCATGATAGATACGTAAAACAATCGCTTTGAAAAGTCTATCGTGAAGTCCACCTTCACGTGTTCCGTCAGAATTAAAGGAGAGATGTTTCAACACAAATCTGTGACGCAGCTCGAAAGCTTTGTGGATGTACAAGCTGTTGATTTACTTGTAATGAGCAGTTCGTCATTTGCCTAAACGTTTGGTGCGCTGCAATCAGTGTGCAACCGAAAGCAATCTCGGCACGCCCGAAGCGATGATGATACTGAAATGTATTCATCTGACAGGCCAGCCTCACACTGCACACAACCAATTTCGATCATATTAAGGACTGTGGTACAAAAATGCCAGTGTTTCCCAGGGTACTAAAATCGTAAATACATCCTAGGAGATCTGAGATTAATCTGTCGCATAATAGTTTGACTTAATACGCTACATCAGCTCCTCAAACTTTTCATTTTGTACTATGTAAATACACTATATTGATTTCTCAAACTTTGCATTTTCTATTAATGACATTTCACATACAGTACTGAATAAGAACATCATATTCATTTTTAAACAGATTAAGACGTTCGCAGTTGTAGAAAATTTATACATACCTCGAGAATACAAGGAAGCTGTGCTGTAGTTTTTGTGAGAGAGGGAACAAGTGGTGACTTAAGAGGAGATTCTGGACCTATCAAAAAATGGATTTCTCTGCATAGTGTGCATGCATGAAGTATATAGATTATGCGTGAAAAGGGGGGTTTTTGACTGTGAAAGTACTTAGGAAGCTACAGCATGTTGGATGGAACAGTGCGACGACTGAAACAGAGGTAACTGCCGGCACTCGATGAATTTTTTCAACAAAAATTGAAGATTTACTTGAAATATGCGCCGGTACCAATACACAAAATGACAACGAGAGCTTCTACTCCTACATTTGGAAACTGGTAGCGAAATATCTTCATTGTGAGTCACAGACTGTTGACATGGCAGCATATATAGCTGGAGATGCATTTAAAGATCATTATTCATTTATTATGAAGTACTTGACCATGTTAGGAATCTTCATAGCGACGAACAAGAATTATCGTGTAGTTATCTGACAGGAAACGCGTGGCCGCCGTGAGGCTAGGATCGTCTATGAAAAAATACACCAAATTATGAGCCAGAGCATGTCTGAGGAAGAGGAAGGGTGTCTCTATGATCCTAGGATGACAGATTCGCAGATTAACTGCAAGTTTTGAAGCACAATTTTTTTATTTTATTTATTTACTTTTGTTACTCCAAACTTTAAACGGATTTTCTCGAAACAACATTTTCCAGCACACCGGATTAATCCACTCGTTTCAATTTTTTAATGAAAGATAATTAAAGTTAAGGGGGTTTAGTGAGAGAATTTTTGGTGTTCGAGTTTTAAATTTTTTTTTTTTTAAACATTTGAACTTCGAGCAACATGTCAAGATATTGATACGATTTTCAAACAACTGCCACTTTTCCAAGGTATTTTTCAAAACACCATCGTGTTGGCCTCCAAAGCTCATTCTAATTCAAGAATTTTCTACTCTTGTGTACTTCAAAAATAGTCACGAGTCTGTACAACGCTTCTACATTTCCAGCTACATGATTACTCTGCAATTAACAGTTAAGTGCCAGGCGGAGGGTTCATCGAACCACCTTCAAGCCGTTCTTCTATCGTTCCACTCTCGAACACCGCGCGGAAATATCGAACACTTAAATCTTTCCGAGCGAGGTCTGGTTTTTCTTATTTTATTCAAATGGTTCAAATGGCTCTGAGCACTATGGGACCTAACATCTGTGGTCATCAGTCCCCTAGAACTTGGAACTACTTAAACCTAACTAACCTAAGGACATCACACACATCCATGCCCGAGGCAGGATTCGAACCTGCGACCGTAGCAGTCGCGCGGTTCCGGACTGAGCGCCTAGAACCGCTAGACCACCGCGGCCGGCTCTTATTTTATTATGATGATCATTCCTCCCTATGTAACTTGGTGCCAAAAAAATTTTTTCATACTCTGAGGAGAAAGCTGCTGATTGAAATTTCATGAGAAGATCCTGCCGCAACGAAAAATGCCTTTGTTTTATTGATTGCCAACCCGATTCGAGTATCATATCATTGACACTCTGTCCCCTGTTTCTCGATAGTACAAAACAAGCTGCCCCTCTTTCGACTTTTCCTCTGTAATTCTATCTGATACGGCTCCCACCCCGTACTACTCCAGAAGAGGGCGGACGAGCTTGGTGTAAGCAGGCTCTTTAGAAGAACTGTTGCATTTTCTATTTTTTCTGTCCATTGTAATTATCCGGGCTGTTATGCCGTGGTCGGTTGATGAAATCTGTGGTGATTCCCAACGTTTCGTCTCCGACTGCGGGAGACATCTTCAAGGGGGTCCGTAGCTTGATGGAAGGTCCAACACACACCCTGGCTCGCTACTGACTGCCGCTAAATTCCGTGTCCGCGCGCCCCCGCGCCGCGGCGTGACGTCACGTGTTTTGAAAACGTCAGTGCAATTGGCCGCTGTCCGTCGCCGTCGATCGCCGTTGCCATCACCCAGTAGTGGACGGGTGGTACACATCTTCTTTAACACCGGCATCCATATACCGTTTAATTTGACGCCCTCCTCCTTTCCATTGAAATTATTTGGGTGTTTAGCGATTTCGATTGCTTCCCTGTAGAGCCTTTCGTAATATCCGCTCGTGGCCGCTAGTACTTGCGTTTCCTCGAAACGAATATTGTGGTTCCCTGGCTGGAAAGCATGCTCCGCAACAGCTGATCGTTCCGTTTCTCCTCTTCTACAATTTCCGTTGTGCTCTTCCAAACGTTTAGAAACCGTTCTTTTAGTGGTACCCACATAAACATCACCACAGCTGCATGGGATCCTATACACTCCAGATTTTTCCAATGGTTTGCGAGCGTTCTTGGCAGGCTTAAGGTATTCCTGTATGTTCCTGGTGGGCTTGTAAATTACGGTAATATTCCGCTTCGTCAAGATCCTCCCTATTCTTTCCGTTACATTTTTAACAAACGGCAGGAAAACCGTAGATTTTGCAGTAGCCTGTACGTCAGTAGGATTTCTGCGTGGCTGCCTCAACGCACGTTTTATTTCGGCGGACGAATATCCGTTCTTCATTAGTGCATTGTGGAGATGTTCCATTTCAGCGTCGAGCAACTCAGGTTCACAAATATTTCTAACTCTGTCCGCTAACGTCTTGATAACACCTCGCTTCTCTTGTGGGTGGTGGTTCGAATCCCGGTGCAAATAACGGTCCGTGTGCGTGGGTTTGCGGTACACTGAGTGGCCCAAACTACCATTTTCGTTTCTAAAAACAAGCATATCGAGGAAATGTAATTTGCCGTCTTCCTCCACCTCCATTGTAAACTGAATTCTCGAGTTTATACTGTTCAGATGTTCGTGGAACCGGCTTAGTTTCTCCCTACCATGTCTCCACAGCACAAACGTGTCATCCACGTATCGGAACCATACATTTGGTTTCTTGCTGGCAGTACCTAAAGCCTGTTCTTCGAATTTCTCCATAAAGAGGTTTGCAAGTACGGGACTTAGGGGGCTTCCCATAGCCACGCCATCCGTTTGTTCATAAAACTGTTCATTCCACTTGAAGTATGTGGTCGTCAAACAACACTTAAACAGTTCTAAAATATCGGCAGGAAAAATTCGATCCAGCTGTTCCAATACATCATTAAGTGGAACCATGGTAAAGAGCGATACCACATCGAAGCTGACCAATATGTCCTCCGGCTGGACCACTATGCCATTCAATCTGCTGATGAAATGTGTCGAATTCTTTATATAAAAGTCCGAACGGTCCACATGTGGTTTTAACAGCGTAGTGAAAAACTTGGCTAACGAGTAGGTGGGCGAACCAATGGCACTTAGTATCGGTCTTAAAGGCACATTTTCTTTATGAATTTTGGGCAATCCATAAAGCCTCGGTGGTAGCGCAACCGAATTGCAGAGACCTTTCTGTACACTCTCTTCAATGGAGGACTTTTTTATTAACCGCGACACAGTTCTGAGAACGTTGTTAGTGGGGTCCTTATTCAGCTTCCTATATGCTTGCGGATCCAGCAGATCAGTAATTTTTCTCTGATAGTCGGCCACATCCATAACCACCGTTGCGCTTCCTTTGTCAGCTGGGAGAACCAAAATACTATCGTCGTCATTCAGGAGTTTTAAAGCTCTTCTCTCACCCACAGTTATATTACTTTTCGGCGGTTTTGCATTGGCTAATATTCTCACTGTTTCTATACGGATTTCTTCAGCTGTTACAGAATCCACACTGCGAATTCCTGCTTCTACACTGGCTATAATTTCTTCCATAGGCACAAGGGAAATTGTAGAAGAGGAGAAACGGAACGATCAGCTGTTGCGGAGCATGCTTTCCAGCCAGGGAACCACAATATTCGTTTCGAGGAGACGCAAGTACTAGCGGCCACGAGCGGATATTACGAAAGGCTCTACAGGGAAGCAATCGAAATCGCTAAACACCCAAATAATTTCAATGGAAAGGAGGAGGGCGTCAAATTAAACGGTATATGGATGCCGGTGTTAAAGAAGATGTGTACCACCCGTCCACTACTGGGTGATGGCAACGGCGATCGACGGCGACGGACAGCGGCCAATTGCACTGACGTTTTCAAAACACGTGACGTCACGCCGCGGCGCGGGGGCGCGCGGACACGGAATTTAGCGGCAGTCAGTAGCGAGCCAGGGTGTGTGTTGGACCTTCCATCAAGCTACGGACCCCCTTGAAGATGTCTCCCGCAGTCGGAGACGAAACGTTGGGAATCACCACAGATTTCATCAACCGACCACGGCATAACAGCCCGGATAATTACAATGGACATGATATTTCCGGCCGTGAAAGTCTACATTTTAGTATCTATTTTTTCTGTCAATAAATCGCTGTATTTGGGTTGCTTTCCCCACAACATTATCTATGTTATGGTTCCAGTTCAGGTTATTCTTTATTGTAATTTGAAAGTGTTAAATCGAATTTACAGCCTTTAGATTTGTGTAATTTATCGTGAAAGCGAAATTTAGAGGATCTCTTTTAGTACCCGTGGGGTTCATTTCACACTATTCATTATTTAGAATCAGTTCCCATTTTCGCATCATACAGATATGCTGTCTAAATTATTTTGCAATTGATTTTGATCGTCTGATGACTTTACAAGCCGGCGTATGACAGCATAATCTGCAAATAATCTAAGAGGACTGCTTAGATTCTCTCTTAGATCGTTGATGTAGCTCATGAACAGCAGAGGGTCTAAAACACGTCCTTGGATAAACCCAGATATTACTTCTGTTTTACTAGAGAACTTTCCGTTAAATACTGCTTTCACAGAAACCATATTTTATACATCCGTCAAATGATACTTTCACAGGAACGATATTTTATAGGTACATGTTGGCTGTTTGCCAGTACGTCGTGTTCTTCGAGGAAATTGACAGCTTTTCCTGTGTATTGTGGATACCTGACCTATTAAGCGGAACCCCAAGCAGTCTATGACACAAATCGAGGAACCTGCAGCCTACACGGTCGCAGAACCGTCTGAGTCCCTGATTCAGACCCTCCACTCGGTTCTGTACCAAAGGACGACAGTCGGTTCTGTCGACGATGCTACATATGGTGAGTTTTGCCTTCATATCGCAAGCAGGACTGGCGGTCTTATCCATCTCAGCTAGCTTCCCGAAATCAGAGAGAATCTCTTCCGATCTGTATCGACACACAGCGGTAGAATCGCATGAGCCACCACCCATAGTTGGCTGCACTCTGTGTTCTTCATGGCATCCAGAAGCAGCCTTTTTACACATCTGGAATGACTCGTCCCAATATGAATACAGAGGGCACGCTGGATTCCTCTCCATCCATGGCAGACACAACGCTAATGCGTCTAACATGATCTTTGTGAAAGCCCAGACCTTGCAGGCCGAGAGGCGTCCTGCAGAACAGGGCAAGTCACTGTATCTGGCTGAGGAACTTTGTCACCCACAGAGACAACCCGAAACCTATTCTCGAGACCTACCGGGGACGCCCTCCTATCGACCCCTTGGAAGTCTTCCTCTGCCTGCCACGCTTTGGAACGACCTCCCACTCGACCACGGGTGAAGGGCTGTCGTCACTGTGGGCAGTAACAGGGGCGGCCACAATAGTGGACATGCGGGATGTGCTGGACATATGGGCGTACCTCAGATCCCTAAATCCAGCCCCTCACAGTGATGCCCGTTGGCAGCAGCCTCAGTCTGACCGAATTCAACACTGTGGAGCTGTGAGCGAAGGGTCTTCAACTCAGCTTTCATCTGAATACTGCAGTCACACACTGACCGTCTAGCCGACACTTCGCGCAAACCAGGAAGCGCCTCGAGGCGGATATTTTGACAAGGGCTGTGGGTGCCTTTTTATTTTGTAATGAGATAAAACAATTTTTTCATGCACGAATATGAGTTTAATAAAGTGTTAATAACCCCACTTTAATAAAAACTACACTTGTATGAAAAAAAAGTTCTAAATTTCACCGATTCCTCTTTCCTATCGACCACAGCCTCCCTTTAAGGGACTTTTACTAAAAGAAGGTTATAATAACCATACAATGGCGAACGAGTATTATGAAAACGTTGAATCCCTCTTAAACCAACACTTGCTATATTCTTACGTACTTTCCGAAAACGAACGCTTGACAGTTAAACCGTTAATCGACAAAAAAAGTGATGAATATATGCTTCCATAAAATCACCTTTAAAACTCTGATGAAAACAGCAGCAACTACTGTGATCATGGAATCATGACCATATACCTAATTGAGAAATCACTGATTCTGATACGTCAAGTCATTGGTCGTCTCAGGGTAGACTACAGTCCAAAAGAACAAATATTAACTTAAAAAAACACTTTACCTTTCGAAGCCAATATCATTCATGATATTGGAGGAGAAAAAAATTTCTTACACTGTAAGTGAGAGCCACGTATTTTTTTCTTGTTGTTCCTCTTAACTGCGGCTTGACTTCCTTCTATTTGTTTCACTTACCTGTGTCACAGAAGTGAAAGTTGCATGTGATATCGCAAATATGAACAGATATGGACAGACCAATACGGCAATTAAAATGAAGAAGTCGATTATAGACGTAATGCATTCTGCTCACAAGAACAGAAACGAACAACTAACTCTTAAAGGCTTGAATAAGAAGGTAGAATCACAGAAGGCTATCTTCACAAAGGCAGATAAGGGCGGCACTATGGTTTTAATACACGATACAGACTATACAGAGAAAACCGAAAAGTTCTTTATGGAGAACGGAACCGTAGAGGTCAAGAACGATCCAACCAGGAAATTTCATACAGACGGAGGAGGAAAAGTTTAAATTGAAAGTAACGAATCCACGAATCCCCGAATTACGGTCACAAACAAAGCTCCATATGGTTGAAAAATCGATTCGCCCATTCGTCAATAATACCTGTAGCCCAAGTTACAAATTAAATAAAGAGCTAAATAACAGATTGAAGGTGGCATATACATAGCGTCGGACTTTTAACATTGGGAACAGCTACGAATTTGCCGAGGAAATTAAAGATGTAGTTATACCTCAGGGTTCGTCACTAGCTTCAGTGGATATCACCAATCTGTACACAAATATTCCCGTAAAAGAAAGATTGAGATTATTAAGAACAATCTCCTCACTCAGGGTAAATTGGCATTGGGGGAAGTGATTGAACTAGTGGAAATGTTGGAACAAGTCTTGTCGTTCAATTACTTTACTATCAATGGTAAAATTTATCAACACAAAGACGGGTTGGCAATGGGGAACAGTTTAGCTGGGACGCTAGCTGACGTTTTTGTAAATCACTTGGAAAACGAATTCTTTGATGAAAATCCTGATATCGCTGAGAAAATAGTATATTACAGGAGATATGTTGACGACTCTATTTTATTATACAAAGGAGATAAAAATGATATCGAAAACATAGCACAAAAAATGAGCTCTCAACACCCGAAAATTAGATTCATGTGGACTTTGAAGAAGACCACCCTATATGTTACTTAGATTTAACAGTAATAATGAAAGATGGGAAGCATGAATTTAGCATATTCAGAAAACATACGTGTACAGATATAGTTATTAATGAGTGCTCATGTCACCCACCGCGATACAAATGGCCATATTTTACTTCGATGGTATACCGGCTAATAAGATTGCCACTAAGCCAACAGGAAGTATAAGTAGAACTAAGTATTTTAATACAAGTGGCCGTAACAAAGGGATATACGTGTAAGGAGGTGATGAATATTTATGATAAGATGAAGAAGCGGCAAATGAAACAAACAGAAGGAAGTCAAGTCGCAGTTAAGAGGAACAACAAGAAAAAATACGTGGCTCTCACTTGCAGTGGAAGAATTACAGATAAGATTGAAAGATGCTTTCGTAATTCTGACGTTAAAATAGGGTTCCGAACAAATAACACGCTAAAATTGAAACTCCGGCACAAAATATGTAATAGTAGGAATAAATTTCAGGATTCAGGTGTATAAGATCAAATGTGACGACTGCTGTAAACTGGTAGGAACTTTGAATGTTTAATTTTAATTGCAATGACTCTGTGCACATGTAGAAGAAAGTCTAAGTTCATCATACGTAGCAAAACCCGATTATTTCAGTAAAGTCTGAAAAAGGGAACGATTATCATACATATATTATATTCAGTATAATTAGCACCTGGCATTTAAAGAAGTCGCCTATGCATAGACAAAGAACAGACAGGGCCAGTCTGTGAAGTGCAGGACATTAATTCCGATAATATCGGTTTGCTGAGAATAGTAATAATGCTTATAGGGATTCGTTACATTCATTGACTTGTGCGCTTTCTACAGTCCGTAAGAACTTCAAGTCATTGAGCGGGTTGCTCTGGGAGAGAAGGGGGGAAGGGGTCTGGTGGTATACTATAAGACTTTTGGAAAAATATCATCCACGCAAATCGAAAGGTAACAAGAGCCGAAAAGTACGAGAATTATCCTACAACCAGCTTAACAGCTCATGTGTCTAAATTGCTGACAAGAATAATACACAGAAGAATGGAAAAGAAAATTGAGGATCCCTTAGGTGACTATCGGTTTGACTTTAGGAATGATAAGGGAACCATAGAAGCAGTTCTGACGTTGCGGTTGATAAAGGAAGCAAGACCGAAGAAAAATCAAGGCACGTCCATAGGATTTGTCGATGTGGAAAAGGCTTTCGACAATGTCAAATGACGCAAAATATTCGAAATCCTGAGAAAAGAAGGGGTCATCTATAGCAAAAGTAGGGTAATACGCAGCATGTACGAAAACCGTGAGGGAACAATATGACTGGAAAACTAAGAACGAAGTGCCGGGCTAAAAAGAATGTGAGACAGGGATGTAGTCTTTCGCCCCCACTATTCTGTCTATACACCGAAGAAACAGTGATGGCAATAAAAGAAAGATTCAAGAGTGGGGTTAAACTTGCAGGTAAAAGGATGTCAGTGAAAAGATTCGCTGATGACATTAGAAGAATTACGGGATCACTTGGAAGGAGAGACAGTATTGGTCTCAGTTTATGTGATCGCTGTAAGCTTGTTGACACCAGTGCCTACCAATTTAAATTATATATTACAGCACTGAAGATGGTCAATAAGTGACCGAAAATCGATTTTGCTTTTAATAAAACAAAAAAATACAACCAATGCTGTCTCTCCTCCCAAGTATAGCCATTATATGGTCGTGGTGCACAGGACACTCCATGGAGTCGCCAATCAATTACAGGATCAGTTGAATGGAAAGAACAGTCTATGAGAACAGAATATGGAGTGAGAGTAAATCAAAGAAAGACGAAAGTAATGAGAAGCAGCAGAAATGAGAACAGCGAGAAACGTAACATAAGAATAGCGGATCACGACGTTAAGGAGTTCTGCTACCTCGGCAGCAAAATAACCCATTATGGACGGAGCAAGGGGGGAACATGAAAAGCATACTACCACTCGCAAAGAGGACATTCCTGGTCAACAGAAGTCTACTGGTATCAAAAAATGACTCTGAGCACTATGGGACTTGACATCTATGGTCATCAGTCCCCTAGAACTTAGAACTACTTAAACCTAACTAACCTACGGACATCACACGACACCCAGTCATCACGAGGAAGAGAAAATCTCTGACCCCGCCGGGAATCGAACCCGGGAATGATATCAAACATAGACCTTAATTTGAGGAAGAAAATTCTGAGAATGTATGTCTCCAGCACAGCACAGTATAATAGTGGAACATGGACTGTGGGAAAACTGGAACAGAAGAGAATAGAAACGTTTGAGATGTGATGCTACAGCAGTATGCTGAAAACTGAAGTCTGAACCATGGAACGATTATCATGCATGTATAGATTCGCTATATTCATTGTCAGTAAAATTAGCAACATGCAGTTAAAGAACGAGTTTATAGATAGACAAAGGAAAGACAGTGCTTTCTGTAAAGAAAAACATTTATTCTGATAAAATTGGTTTGTTGAAAATAGTAATAATGAATGCAGGAATTCGATACACTCGCTGACTTGTGCACTCTGTAATAGAAACAGTCAGGTGAACCATGAACCATGATGCACAAAATCCGCTACAACAGAAGAATTTCATTGATGTTGTGCACAACGACAAATTAACATTCACCAGAGACGCTGTCATATCGACACATGAAATACTAAACCAAGTAACAACTTTCATACTAATCCCACAATATCACTAACTGGCTAAGAATAAGCATATCTGCGAGAAAGCACATTATACACGAATTTAATTAAATTGAAAATGCAATCCTCACTAAAAACAGTAATAATTACTAGCTCGGCGTCAAAGCGTTGATCGCTTCACATAGATATACCGACATCCTAGCTTGCCAAAAGCAAACTGAAGTACACAGGGCCACGATCTAGAGGAACGACCCTACTCAGACATGGAGATGGCCTGTCACCCAGCCTACCGAACTCAGTTTTGAAGAAAGTAATCTAGACAAGGGAAAACGGAGCTAGTGAGGCAAATATGGGAAGACACAAGGATAGGGCCATCAACGTAACTTGTCAGGCCTTTCTTTGCGATACATCCGTCTTAACAAATAGCGGAAAAGAAACCAAAGAAGCTGTAGGGACACTACACGAAATCTTAGCCAAAACAGGACTACAAATATCATATGAAAAAAACGCAGTACATTGACACAATATCCGCTGACAGACGCCCAGGGGTAAGAAAGTGTGGAAAAATAACACAAGTCGAAAGTTGCAAATACATTTGAGAGAGAGTACATAAACCGGACTGAACTCGACACACAGTGAAGAAAGAATCTTGGAACTACGAACTGAATATACGCTTACGAGGAACCACTGCTTTAAAAGAAGTATTTCCATCAGTTTCAAATGAAGACAGTATTATTTGACAGACTTACCAGAGCTCTTGTACTTCTCAGAAACAAGAGTAATCAAGGGAAGAACGAAAATCAAGTAGATGGAAACACGAGAGAGGAAAATACTGAATACGAACAGACAGAGACGATTACTAACATCGCCAGAAAAATAAGAGCAAAGTCCTACGGACACATACATAGAATGAACGAAAACAGACTGTCCGTGAAGAATTTTAACCTAGTGACAACTAATACAGTGAAGATCAACTGGGTAAAGGAAACCGTGAAAGAAGAAATTAAACATGTCGGTAAAAGACGTGTCAGAGAGGAAAAAATACAGGGAGAAACGCAGAAAACAGAAATTTTGGCAAACGGACAACGAGAAGGAAACAGGAGAGAAGACAGGAAGAAGGAACACTGTCAATATTTGAGATGCTATTGGGAAGAAAAAAAAGAGACAGAGGCCACAAAAATTGATTGTGTCTTGTGACTCTCCTTGAGGTAAGGAATTAACGATGACAATAGTAATAATAATGACTGTGTTCTATAATGATTCCAGATAATTTACTACATTACAGTGTTCTGTTATTCTCTTATTGTAAGGTAATAAATTTGTAGCGCAGATACTGTAAGGTTAAATTGCTATTTGGTTCTGCTTATGATTTTGTGATCTTGCTGTTTCGTATGTGTCTTCCTGGACTTGTAGTTAGTTGCCCTGTGTACACCAGCAGACCCAATTTTTAGCGTTTTTGAGCACATTTCAATTGAACACTTAACTTTCACTGTGTTTTGGTTATGTGTGTATCCTTGCTGTGTATAGTTTTGTGTCAACTGTTGCGTTTTTCTTTCGTCACTTGTTTGAGTTGTGGTATCTGTATGTAATTTGATATTTGGAAAGAAACACTGTGGGGATAAGAATTACCAACCTTGTATAAGAAAAAGGTTGATAAAGTGCAGAGAGAACATGATAGAATGAGATGGGCATAGAGAAGGAGAAGATGGACAGAGGAGAGGGTAGGAATAATTGAAGAGAGAGAGAGGGAGAGAGAGAGAGAGAGAGAGAGAGAGAGAGAGAGAGAGAGAGAGAGAGGTAGGGGAATGGACAGAAAGGAAAGAGAATGAGGTGGACAGAAAGAGGAGAAAAAATTGACACAGAAAGAAATGAGGACGAGATGGACAGACAGAGGGAGGAGGAAGAGATGGACAGAGAAATGGGGGAGGAGTAGATGGACAGAAGGAGAGGAAGAGGAGGACATGGACAGAGCAAGGAGGAGGATGAGATGGAAAGAGAGATAATGATAAGGAGGAGGATGACTTAAGGGAGGGTGAGGAGATGAACTTAGAGCAGAGAAGAGAAAATGAACTTGGGGTGGAGAAAAGAAATCGGAATTAGAGTGGGGAAGGAGACAATGGATAAAGATGGGGAGAGGAGGAGATGAACAGAGCGAGGGGGATGAGCAGATTACAACGGACAAGGACAGGAGAGGATTGACAGAAAGAAGGGGAGAAAGAGATGGAAAAATGGGGAGGAGGAGATGAGCTAATAGAAGATTAGAATAAATAAATAACCAGTCAACGCGTGGTACTCAGTCTCGTATAAATATCAACCATATTCAGTTCGATTCCTATTTTTGAACTTTGGCTGTGATCTTCGTTTATGTGCCCCTTTAAACCTCGTATCCCGATATCCAGTCAGTTGACTCTGCATTATAAACACATGTGGAATAACAAC